>NC_084618.1:73272932-73572932 GCF_033978795.1 Nerophis ophidion
AGGTTCCAGGTTCGATCCCCTCTTCCGCCATCTTAGTCACTGCCGTTGTGTCCTTGAGCAAGACACTTCACCCGCCTGCTCCCAGCGCCACCCACACGGGTTTAAATGTAACTTAGATATTTTACCATGAATTGATTAACGTGGACCCCGACTTAAACAAGTTGAAAAACTTATTGGGGTGTTACCATTTAGTGGTCAATTGTAGGGAATATGTACTGTACTGTGCAATCTACTAATAAAAGTATCAATCAATCAATCAATCAAAAGGGTTTCACTATGTAAAAGTGATTTGAGTCACTAGAGAAAAGCGCTATATAAATATAATTCACCTCACTTCACTCTGATAGGGCTGGATGTGTACGTTATCAGTCATTTATATCGGTCCACATAGGGCCGGGCGATATATCGAGTTTGTAAGATATATCGATGTATTTTTAAAAAAGATATGAATTAAGACGGCGTAGCGCAGTGGAAGAGTGGCCGCGCAACCCGAGGGACCCGGGTTCAATCCCCACCTAGTACCAACCTCGTCACGTCCGTTGTGTCCTGAGCAAGACACTTCACCCTTGCTCCTGATGGGTGCTGGTTAGCGCCTTGCATAGCAGCTCCCCCCATCAGTGTGTGAATGTGTGTGTGAATGGGTAAATGTGGAAGTAGTGTCAAAGCGCTTTGAGTACCTTCAAGGTAGAAAAGCGCTATACAAGTACAACCCATTTCTCATTTATCATTTGTTTTCAAAATGCTTACAAAAAAGTGGATCCCCAAAAATTTACTGTGGGACCCCATCTTTAGGACTTGATGGGGTCCTGGCACCAACACTGCTGGAGTATTGGTACCTGCAAAACAGCAGCAGATGGCTGTGGCCTGCAGGCCGGTTGTAATACTAATCAAATATCATCCCTGGGGCCATAGATCATTCATTCGCTGGCCCACGGGCCTTGTCTTTGACACACTTGGTTTAAAGACTGTAACTAACAAATATGGCTAAAATCCAGACCAAATGGAGTGCCCAGAACTGTAAATACGAGATCATACAGTGCCATCCATCCATCCATTTTCTACCACTTATTCCCTTTCGGGGTCGCGGGGGGCGCTGGCGCCTATCTCAGCTACAATCGGGCGGAAGGCAGGGTACACCCTGGACAAGTCGCCACCTCATCACAGGGCCAACACAGATAGACAGACAACATTCACACTCACATTCACACACTAGGGCCAATTTAGTGTTGCCAATCAACCTATCCCCAGGTGCATGGCTTTGGAGGTGGGAGGAAGCCGGATCATACAGTGGTGTGCAAAAATAGTAGAACACTTGTCAAATCTTGACAAACTCAAGTTTTATTTGTTCCCAGAGCCTGAATTTCACTTGTTTTTGCCATTGTTCAATCAATCAATCAATGTTTACTTATATAGCCCTAAATCACTAGTGTCTCAAAGGGCTGCACAAACCACTACGACATCCTCGGTAGGCCCACATAAGGGCAAGGAAAACTCACACCCAGTGGGACATCGGTGACAATAATGACTATGAGAACCTTAGAGAGGAGGAAAGCAATGGATGTCGAGTGGGTCTAACATGATACTGTGAAAGTTCAATCCACAATGGATCCAACACAGCAGCGAGAGTCCCGTTCACAGCGGAGCCAGCAGGAAACCATCCCAAGCGGAGGCGGATCTCCAAAATAGTTTCTCTCGTTTTGAGGAAATAACATTAGAGGAATTGTTACAACGTGTAAAAGGCAAAGGCTAAAGGCAAAAGGTACTGAGAATTTTTAGACCTACTGATTTATTAATAGAGTTTTTTGTTTTTTACATTTAATTCTAATATTTAGTGTGGGCCCCTTTAGCAATAGTCATAGCAGCACATATTTCTGGCATGGTGTCAATGTAATTTCTGAGATTTTTAAACCTTGATGTCATTCCATTTGGGAGATTTGACTGTTATTTAGCTTTTCAAACATGCTGTATGTTTCTCAGAAATAGACAAAGGCATCATGCAAGAGAGTGAGTGTGAATGTTGTCTGTCTATCTGAGTTGGCCCTGCGATGAGGTGGCGACTTGTCCAGGGTGTACCCCGCCTTCCGCCCGATTATAGCTGAGATAGGCGCCAGCGCCCCCCGCGACCCCGAAAGGGAATAACCGGTAGAAAATGGATGGATGGAATGGATGGATCATGCAAGAGTCTCTGGAACATTCATTATGCAACAGCAGTATGGTTGAAGGTACCATTATGAAAGAAACAGTGGTTTTATGGCCGCATTTGGGGTCATTTAATTGAAATAGGACTTTTTTTCACTGTTCATTGCAAGTGTTCTAAGATTTTTGCACACCACTGTAGTTATCGCACGGAGGCTGCAGTATGAAAGTATTATTGTAACAGGGCTTCTCTTCAAAGCCTGGGCGATTTGGCAAAAGAATTGATCACAAGTTTTTTTCACCTCATCCGATCTCAATTAATATCACAACTTTTTTTTTTTTTTATTTAAGCAGACAGTCCTTTGCAGGAATATACAGAGTATCGCATCCCTAAAGTTTAATATGTACTACTACACTATCTTGTGACAAAAATGTCCACCATGTTTTATCGAGGTAATATATGCCAACAGCTGACAACTGTCATTGTGTTCATACATATAATTACATTTACTATTCGTACAACAGTACAGGTAACCCAAACTACAATCCGTACCTGGTTTTTGGGCCACGATGTTGCTTCTTTTTTGGTATGTTTTGTGGGGTTAAAGAAAATTACTTTTTTGCCTCTCAAAGTTATTTAGTGTTTTTGCTTGTCATCACAAACATTCTGCAGTAAACCAAGTATAATTGGTGTAGTGATTACTATTAGAGTTTTATTTCAAGTTATCATTGACTAAACAACACTTTCAAATGGTAAATTTGACAACCAAATAATAAAACAAGGTGACTCGGTAAAAAATCTGGGTATTATTTTCGACCCAACTCTCTCCTTTGAGTAACACATTAAAAGCGTTACTAAAACGTCCTTCTT
Organism: Nerophis ophidion; assembly: GCF_033978795.1. NCBI lineage: Eukaryota > Metazoa > Chordata > Actinopteri > Syngnathiformes > Syngnathidae > Nerophis > Nerophis ophidion. The sequence continues at coordinate 73,275,940 of NC_084618.1, forward strand.
TCATCTCCGTAATATCGCTAAAATTTGCTCCATTTTGCCACTAAAGACGCTGAGATCATTATCCATGCGTTTGTTACGTCTCGCCTCGATTACTGTAACGTATTATTTTCGGGTCTCCCCATGTCTAGCATTAAAAGATTACAGTTGGTACAAAATGCGGCTGCTAGACTTTTGACAAGAACAAGAAAGTTTGATCACATTACGCCTGTACTGGCTCACCTGCACTGGCTTCCTGTGCACTTAAGATGTGACTTTAAGGTTTTACTACTTACGTATAAAATACTACACGGTCTAGCTCCATCCTATCTTGCCGATTGTATTGTACCATATGTCCCGGCAAGAAATCTGCGTTCAAAAGACTCCGGCTTATTAGTGATTCCTAGAGCCCAAAAAAAGTCTGCGGGCTATAGAGCGTTTTCCGTTCGGGCTCCAGTACTCTGGAGTGCCCTCCCGGTAACAGTTCGAGATGCTACCTCAGTAGAAGCATTTAAGTCTCACCTTAAAACTCATCTGTATACTCTAGCCTTTAAATAGACCTCCTTATTAGACCAGTTGATCTGCCGCTTCTTTTCTTTCTCCTATGTCCTCCTATGTCCACCCCTCCGATAACCATGGATGAAGTACTGGCTGTCCAGAGTCGAGACCCAGGATGGACCGCTCGCCTGTATCGATTGGGGACATCTCTACGCTGCTGACCCGCCTCCGCTTGAGATGGTCTCCTGTGGACGGGACTCTCGCTGCTGTCTTGGATCCGCTTTGAACTGAACTCTCGCGGCTGTGTTGGAGCCACTAAGGATTGAACTTTCACAGTATCATGTTGGACCCGCTCGACATCCATTGCTTTCGGTCCCCTAGAGGGGGGGGGGGGGGGGGGTTGCCCACATCTGAGGTCCTCTCCAAGGTTTCTCATAGTCAGCATTGTCACTGGCGTCCCACTGGATGTGAATTCTCCCTGCCCACTGGGTGTGAGTTTTCCTTGCCCTTTTGTGGGTTCTTCCGAGGATGTTGTATTCGTAATGATTTGTGCAGTCCTTTGAGACATTTGTGATTTGGGGCTATATAAATAAACATTGATTGATTGATTGATTGATAAATTATCATTTGTATTCTTGAATTACTTGAATCTACATGACCTAGATTGTGGATATTTTAAAACATAGATTCTGTATTTTATTGTAGGGGGGCGTGGCCTGCGGACCCGCAGCGAAGTGGGGTGTGCGAGGACCAGCTGCGAGATCAGCGACAGGTACGCAGATGGCCCACCTGGGCCTGTTTGTTTAATCACCTGTCGCTCTGTTAAAAAGGCAGCAGCCGGGGAGGAGAGGAGTTGTTGGAGTTGGAGCACGAGAGAGAGCAAAAGCGAGATTGACAGACACTGAAGAAATTGCTGAAAAGCACAACACAGACTATTCTGGTTAAATAAAACTGTCTAAAAAACCCTGCAAAGGAGCAGTGATGGTGGTCCGAGGAACCCGAGGGAAGGAGCCTTCCACACTTATATCTATAAACAAACAAAAAGTACACAAAGTGTCCGTCTGCAGAGTTTTTTTTTACAACATGTTATATCAGAGGAGTGGAATATTTGTAAACAAATAAAAAGTCTGAATACAAATATTTATATGTTTTCTGATTAAATTAGTGAGTGTGTTGATTCTCCCAGTCGGGACCAATACAGTAACATAAATGTTCTGAGTGCCTGCAGGTCCGCATTCATGCCAGGCTTACTAGTGCGTTGCAGGACATAGTGAAACTAAGGTTTGTCCCTAAAGCCACTGCTCCTTCTTCAGTGTTGTGTTTCCGCTTCTATGCTAGTGTTAGCCATATTGCTTTATTTTGTTCTTCTGGGCTGCACTTCCATTTGTGGTTAAAGAATAAAGAACAACAGTGATTGAACAATCATTACATCGTGACGAGCCTCACTTTTGTGATTGCGGAACAGGAGGTTGCGTACACATACCGACACAAAAACGTACACAAACACACACACAAATTCACAGACACAGGATCACAGTCGATAAAGGTGGATTGTTTCCGTGCAGGATTATACCAAGCATCACTGCTTCCCTACGGCTCACTGCTGATGTGACTTCAAACAGACATATACGCCATGTTTGACCGAGGAAAATATGCTACCAGCTGATCACCGTGATTGAAATCAAATTAGTCGTGATCAACGATCGGGATCATATAAACGCCCAGCTCTACACTGTAAAAAAAAAATCCTATTTTTATGGTTAATTTACTCTAAATTTCTACTGTAATTTTTTTTTTTTTTTTTAAATAAGTTATAAAACTGTAGAATTGAAGACATTATCTGTAAATCAGGGGTGCCCACACTTTTTCTGCAGGTGAGCTACTTTTCCCCTCAAAACTCAACAGTGCACCTAATAAACCGGTGCACCTAATGTATGGGATAATTGTCCATCCGTCCATTCATTTTCTACCGCTTATTCCCTTTTTGGGGGCGTGGGGGGCGCTGGCGCCTATCTCAGCTACAATCGGGCGGAAGGCGGGGTACACCCTGGACAAGTCACCACTTCATCGCAGGATGGGATAATTGTGGTTTTGCTTACCGACCTCAAAGCTATTTTATTTGGTACATGGTGAAATGATACGTGTGACCAGTCGATGGCAGTCAAACAGTATGCAGTATGCAGTATGTTGACAGTCACACACGAGATGTGTAGACTGCAATATGACTCAAGTAAACAAGACCAAGACCATTCAAAATATAGAACATTACACACGGCGATCAAAAATCTATCAAAATGTTTTAGTACGACTTTTTTAAGCAATGAAGTCACACCGCTTGATGGATTGTACTGTGCTTCAACATATAAGTATTATTATTGTGTGTGTATAAAGTAAGACATTATCTGACGTTTTGTTTCGCAATATTACCTTTAGGTACCTGCTTATCTGTATTTGGGATCTGCGTAAGTCCTGAAAAATTGCGCGCTTCCGCCTTTGTAGTCCATGCCGACGCTGTAGTCGATAAGCTATTGCTTTTTCTCTATCTTCTTGTTATAGTGACATTCATCCTCCACTGTTGCCATTTCTAATATAGAGTAGTGTAAAGTTCTTACTTATATCTGACAGTAAACTCGTAGTGAGTTTACATTATTCACCCAAGGAACTATAGAGAGTTACGTTTGGATGTTTTTTTCACGGGACACATTTCCGGCGTTGCTGTTTACGGATGAGAAGATGCTGCGCCGTTAATGATTTAAGTAAAGTGTGAATGTCATTAAAACAGTTAGCTCCATCTTTTGACACTTCTTCCACTCCCGTCCTTGCACGCTACACCGCTACAACAAAGATGAGGGTGAGAGGATGGTGTCGATGGTGAGCCACGTAAATAAGACCGCCGACAAAACGGCGCATCCTGATTCGACTGTCAGAAAGCGGCTTGAAGATGATCTGTAAAACAATATATGCAACATTTTGACGAAAGAACCATCATTACATGTTATGGAGACCACAAGAAAGTGTTTTCAATTTAGAAAAAAAATAAATAAATAATATGACTCCTTTGAAGGCCTACTGAAACCCACTACTACCGACCACACAGTCTGATAGTTTATATATCAATGATAAAATATTAACATTGCAACACATGCCAATACGGCCTTTTTAGTTTACTAAATTGCAATTTTAAATTTCCCGCGAAGTGTCGTGTTGAAAACGTCGCGGTATGATGACGCGTATGATGACACGTGCGTTTGACGTCACCGGATGTAGCGGAAATTATTTTCCAGCCCGATCCAAGCTATGAGTAGTCTGCTTTAATGGCATAATTACACAGTATTCTGGACATCTGTGTTGCTGAATCTTTTGCGCCTTGTTCAATTAATAATGGAGAAGTCAAAGTAGAAAGATGGAGGTGGGAAGCTTTTAGCCTTTAGTCACACAAACAAGGCCAGTGTTTCCTTGTTTAAAATTCCTGAAGACGAAGCTTTACTATGGATCAGAGCGGTCAAGCGAACTTGGATCCCGACTACATGTCAACTGGCAGTTTTCGGTGAGAAAATTGTGGTAATAAGTCGCCTCTTACCGGAGACATCAGCGGAGCTTCTGTCCTGCTGCAGCTGCCGTGATTTCCCTCAGAGACTGTGGCGTCAACACACCCGTGGCCACACCCCTCCGATTTTCAGGTACTATTTACTCTCACTAAAACACTAGCAACACAATAGCAGTAAAGGGATTTTCCAGAATAATCCTAGTAAATGTGTCTAAAAACATCTGAATCGCTCCCACTACATCACCATTTTTTCTTTTTTTAACTTTTTTTCCCTTCACTCTAAATTTCCTCATCCACGAATCTTTCATCCTCGCTCCAATTAATGGGGAAATTGTCGCTTTTTTCGGTCCGAATAGCTATAGCTGCTGCTGGCTATGATTGTAAACAAGGTGAGGATGTGAGGAGCCCTACAACCAGTGATGTCACACGCACATCGTCTGCTACTTCCTGTACAGGCAATGCTATTTTATTAGCGACTAAAAGTTGCGAACTTAAATACGGTGTTAGCTTTCACTGTTATGCTGATGACACCCAACTCTACATGCCCCTAAAGCTGACCAACATGCCGGATTGTAGTCAGCTGGAGGCGTGTCTTAATGAAATTAAACAATGGATGTCCGCTAACTTTTTGCAACTCAACGCCCAAAAAACGGAAATGCTGATTATCGGTCCGGCTAGACACCGAACTCTATTTAATAATACAACTCTAACATTTGACAACCAAACAATTAAACAAGGCGACACGGTAAAGAATCTGGGTATTATCTTCGACCCAACTCTCTCCTTTGAGGCACACATTAAAAGCGTTACTAAAACGGCCTTCTTTCATCTCCGCAATATCGCTAAAATTCGCTCCATTCTGTCCACTAAAGACGCTGAGATCATTATCCATGCGTTTGTTACGTCTCGTCTCGACTACTGTAACGTATTATTTTCCGGTCTCCCCATGTCTAGCATTAAAAGATTACAGTTGGTACAAAATGCGGCTGCTAGACTTTTGACAAGAACAAGAAAGTTTGATCACATTACGCCTGTACTGGCTCACCTGCACTGGCTTCCTGTGCACTTAAGATGTGACTTTAAGGTTTTACTACTTACGTATAAAATACTACACGGTCTAGCTCCATCCTATCTTGCCGATTGTATTGTACCATATGTCCCGGCAAGAAATCTGCGTTCAAAGGACTCCGGCTTATTAGTGATCCCCAAAGCCCAAAAAAAGTCTGCGGGCTGTAGAGCTTTTTCATTTCGGGCTCCAGTACTCTGGAATGCCCTCCCGGTAACAGTTCGAGATGCTACCTCAGTAGAAGCATTTAAGTCTCACCTTAAAACTCATTTGTATACTCTAGCCTTTAACTAGACTCCCTTTTTAGACCAGTTGATCTGCCGTTTCTTTTCTTTTTCTTCTATGTCCCACTCTCCTTTGTGGAGGGAGTCCGGTCCGATCCAGTGGCCATGTACTGCTCGCCTGTGTATCGGCTGGGGACATCTCTGCGCTGCTGATCAGCCTCCGCTTGGGATGGTTTCCTGCTGGCTCCGCTGTGAACGGGACTCTCGCTGCTGTGTTGGATCCGCTTTGGACTGGACTCTCGCGACTGTGTTGGATCCATTATGGATTGATCTTTCACAGTATCATGTTCTCATATGTTCTCATAGTCATCAGTATCATCAGTATCACAGTATCATGTTCTCATAGTCATCATTGTCACCGACGTCCCACTGGGTGTGAGTTTTCCTTGCCCGAGGATGTCGTAGTGGTTTGTGCAGCCCTTTGAGACACTAGTGATTTAGGGGTATATAAGTAACCATTGATTGATTGATTGATTGAACTTTATCGTCGATGTTCTTTACTAAATCCTTTCAGCAAAAATATGGCAATATCGCAAAATGATCAAGTATGACACATAGAATGGACCTGCTATCCCCATTCAAATAAGAAAATCTCATTTCAGTAGGCCTTTAACACGGCCTATAATCCGGTGCGCCTTATATATGAAAAAAGACCGAAAATAGACCATTCATCGGCAGCGCGCTTTATAACCCGGTGCGCCCTATGGTCCGAAAAATGCAGTTTATTTGCTGCAATGGAGGCGATTGATATTAGCTTTTGGGATTGGCTTTGTATGGAGACATATAATTAGCTGCAAGCCGCATTTCTGCTGGGGGGGGGGCTAAAAATAAATAGTGTCAACCAGAAGTTATCGGCAATGGTGATCACATACTCTTTCAAGAAAATTGGCCGATACTCATCGTGGCTTGCTGGGGCAGCGGGCTGAGAGCGAGGTACACAAACAGACTGGACAAGCTGGTAAAGAAGGCCAGTAACGTGGTGGGAGTGGAGCTAGACTCTCTGGCGATGGTGTCAGAGAGAAGAAGTCTAGCAAAACTCCTAGCCATTATGGACAACACCTTCCACCCACTACACTCGGACCTTGCGGAGAGAATGAGCGCGTTCAGTGGAAGGCTCAGACTCCCAAAATGCAACACGGAACGACACAGGAGGTTCTTCATACCGACAGCCATATAATGCATATGTCCCTTCTTGACTGCACTTAAATGTAGAATATATGTAGAATATATTTATATATATATATATATATATATATATTTTATTATTATTATTGTCTATTGTGAGCGAACTGTGGTGTTGAATTTGCCACAGGGATCAATAAAGTACTTTCTATTCTATTCTACATCCCTATAGCACAGTGGGTCTCAAAAAGAGGGTACGCGTACCCCTGGGGGTACTTGAAGGTATGCCAAGGGGTAAGTGAAATTTTTTTTAAACATATTCTAAAAATATCAACAATTCAAAAATCCTTTATAAATATATTTGTTGAATAATATGAATGTAAATTTATAAACTGTGTAAAGAAATGCAACAATGCAATATTCAGTGTCGACAGCTAGATTTTTTTGTGGACATGTTCCATAAATATTGATGTTAAAGATTTATTTTTTGTGAAGAAATGTTTAGAATTAAGTTCATGGATCCACTTTAAGTTGATGATTACTTCCATGTTTAGAAATCTTTAATTGTAATTGAATCACTTGTTTATTTTTCCTGCGATGAGGTGGCGACTATGTACTGAACTGTGCAATCTACTAATAAAAGTTTCAATCAATCAAATATATATGAGTATATATATATATATATATATATATATATATATGCTGTGATGCGGTGGTGACTTGTACATGGTGTACACCACCTTCTGCCCCATTGTAGCTGAGATAGGCACCAGCTCCCCCCGCGACCCCAAAGGGAATAAGCGGTAGAAAATGGATGGATGTTTATTTTTCAACAAGTTTTTAGTTATTTTTATATCTTTTTTTCCAAATAGTTCAAGAAAGAACACTACAAATGAGCAATATTTTGCACTGTTATACAATTTAATAAATCAGAAACTGATGACATAGTGCTGTATTTTACTTCTTTATCTCTTTTTTTTCAACCAAAAATGCTTTGCTCCGATTAGGGGGTACTTGAATTAAAAAAATGTTCACAGGAGGTACATCAATGAAAAAAGGTTGAGAAGAACTGCCATAGCAGATCATTAATATGTTGGTGTTTTGTCTTTTTAACTTTGGATTCAAAAGTTTGTGCATGCACTTAACAACACACAGTGGCGCCGATCACATGAGCTCTCCAGTGCGACTCTGAGGTCAGACTACTTGTGAAACTTAAGCAGCTTAAAAAGTTGTTACGCAATACATTCAGCGACCACTAAGTAGCTTCACAATTTTGTTTTGTGTAAAAACACACAATAGTACAGTATTAACACACCTACAGTGCACAATTAACCATGATGTAATTGCTGTCAAACTTTTTTTTTTTACACACAGTACTGCACTGTTTTTGTGCTATATTTACACTTAACCAGTTTTAAATATGTAGTTTGTAAATACAATCCAACTGTAAATGTATTAAGTATGGTGATTTTATTTTGAAATATGTGGTGTCTATGTGGCCGCCCGGAGAAGTCCGGTAGATTTAAAGTTAAGGTACCAAGGATTGTCACACACACACTAGGTGTGGTGAAATGTGTCCTCTGCATTTGACCCATCCCCTTGATCACCCCCTTGGAAGTGAGGGGAGCAGTGGGCAGCAGCGGTGCCACGCCCGGGAATCATTTTGATGATTTAACCCCCAATTCCAACCCTTGATGCTGAGTGCCAAGCAGGGAGGTAATGGGTTCCATTTTTATAGTCGTTAGTAAAACTCGGCCGGGATTTAAACTCTCAACCAACCGATCTCAGGGCGGACACTCTAACCCAGGGGTGCCCACACTTTTTCTGCAGGCGAGCTACTTTTCAATTGACCAACTCGAGGGGATCTACCTCATTTATATATATCATTTATATTTATTTATTTATGAAAGAGACATTTTTGTAAACAAGTTAAATGTGTTTAATGATAATACAAGCATGTGTAACACATATAGATGTCTTTCTTTCACGAAGACAAGAATATAAGTTGGTGTATTACCTGATTCTGATGACTTGCATTGATTGGAATCAGACAGTAATGATGATAACGCCCACATTTTCAAATGGAGGAGAAAAAAAGTTGTCCTTTCTGTACAATACCACATGAAAGTGGTTGGTTTTTGGCATCTAATTCATCCAGCTTCCATACACTTTACAAGAAAAACATTGACGGCAAATTCCGTAGCTTGCTTGATTGACATTCACGGCACCCGAGGGTCTTGTGAGATGACGCTGGCTGCTGCCAGTTCATTATTATGAAAAAATGACAGAGAGGAAGGCGAGAAACACTTTTTATTTCAACAGACTTTCGCGCCGTCCCTTCCGTCAAAACTCTAAAGGCCGACTGCACATTTCTTATCTTGACAATAAAAGCCCTGCTTCATGCTGCCTGCGCTAACAAAATAAGAGTCTCGGAAAGCTGGCGTGCACAAGTGATGTGCACGCCAGCTTTCTGAGGGATCGCTTGTGCACGCCAGTTTTCCGAGACTCTGTAATTAGTTAGCGCAGGCAGCATGAAGCAGGGCTTTTATTGTGAAGATAGGAAATGTGCAGTCGGCCTTTAGAGTTTTGACGGAAGGTACGGCGCGAGAGTCTGTTGAAATAAAAAGTGTTTCTCGCCTTCCTCTCGGTCATATTTTCATAATAATGATCTTGCAGCAGCCAGCGTCATCTCACAAGACCCTCCGGTACCGTGAATGTCATTTAAGTGACGTCTTGGTGAAGATTGATGATCACTAATTTTTAGGTCTATTTTTTTTTAAAGCCTGGCTGGAGATCGACTGACACACCCCCCGCGGTCGACTGGTAGCTCGCGATCGACGTAATGGGCACCCCTGCTCTAACCACTAGGCCACTGAGTAGATTTCCAATTTTAATGTTTCTACCAGAAATCTCCCGGGTAAACATTTTCCGATTTTCACCCAGAAATCAACTTTGACGGCGTGACGTGATGACAATGCCTCCAACACCCTTTCCACATGTCATCGCGCCAGGATTTTACCCATGCTATCGTCCGGTCACATTTTGGATGCGACCTCTATCTGAACGCACAGGTTACTGCAAGGCATACTTGTTCAACAGCCATACAGGTCACACTGAGGGTTTGTGATATAAACAACTTTAATACTCTTACTAATATGCGCCACACTGTGAACCCACACCAAACAAGAATGCCAAACACATTTCAGGAAAACATCCGCACTATAATACAACATAAACACGACAGAACAAATACCCAGAATCCAATGTATCCTGACTCTTCCGGGCTCCATTATACACCCAGCTACCACCAACCCAACTCCTTCCACCGCAACCGACGCACGGAGAGGCGAGGGGGGTTTGGTGCTAGTGGGGGTGTATAATGTAGCCAGGAATAGTTAGGGCTGCATGGGATTCTGGGTATTTGTTCTGTCGTGTTTATAGTGCGGATGTTCTCCTGAAATCTGTTTGTCATTCTTGTTTGGTGTGGGTTCACAGTGTGACGCATATTAGTAAGAGTGCTAACATTGTTTAAACAGCTACCCTCAGTGTAACCTGTATTGCTGTTGAATAAGGATACCTTGCAGTCTCTTATGTGTGTCTGCAATGGCCTCGACAATTCTTTGGGCTGGCAAGCTATTTGTACAAGCTGTGGAGGACGGTCGTGACATCATTGTACGCCCTTATTATTGTAGATTGGGTGAACACCAGCGTACAATCGAGAGAATAATTACTCTGAAATTCGGGAGTCTCCCGGGAAAATTGGACGGTTGGAAGGTGTGACGCTGTCAAGCGGCGTTCATATAAAACTCGCGGGCCGCACCAAAATTAAATGTTCATATTAAGGTGCGGGCAGCGTGTATGAGACCCCTGGCTTATACATAACACAAAGCAAAAAAAACTCTCTAAGCAGTGTTATTTCATTATAAATTTCAAAAAAGTTATGTGGCATGACCGAAAGGACAAGATCAGGGGTACAAACGGCCGAAATGAGTTTCCTCCGCCGGGTGGCGGGGCTCTCCCTTAGAGATAGGGTGAGAAGCTCTGCCATCCGGGAGGAACTCAAAATAAAGCCGCTGCTCCTCCACATGGAGAGGAGCCAGATGAGGAGGCTCGGGCATCTGGTCAGGATGCCACCCGAACGCCTCCCTAGGGAGGTGTTTAGGGCACGTCCAACCGGTAGGAGGCCACGGGGAAGACCCAGGACACGTTGGGAAGACTATGTCTCCCGGCTGGCCTGGGAACGCCTCGGGATCCCCCGGGAAGAGCTAGACGAAGTGGCTGGGGAAAGGGAAGTCTGGGCTTCCCTGCTTAGGCTGCTGCCCCCGCGACCCGACCTCAGATAAGCGGAAGAAGCTGGATGGATGGCTCCCATTGTTTTCTATACTTTGTGAAACAGGTCCAAATGGCTCTTTGAGTGGTAAAGGTTGCCGACCCCAGTATTAGTGGTACCAGCCCCACATGCTGAGGACCAGAGGTGCGCCACAATCTCAGGTGTGCTGGTTACCTTTGATTCGGGCTGGCTGGGCACAGTAGCCCGTGGTCGTTGGAGGTCGTGGTGTTGTGGTTCGTTCTCCTTCTCGTTGATTTCCGTCATCTCGAGTGGAAGTCACAACAAAATCCTGCGCTTGGTGGCAAAACTGTAAGAAAGAAGTGGAGAAAACTAGGCGAGGAGCGACATGAACATCGTCGTAGTCCGTCGTTTTAATCCGTCCGGGAAGTCGTTTTTGTCATATATCCAGTGAAACGCATTCTAATAATGTTAAACCGTTAAATAATATAATTTTCGTAGTGGAGTCAGAAGGGTTGCACACCTTTGTCCGCCGCCTGTTTTCTCTGTCATCCACAGGATACTTTTCATCTCCTCCCCGCCGCGCTCTACAACAACTTTGATTTTCATGTGACGCAGGACCATTCTTCCCTCTGATTGGCCCATACTCAACCACCAAACTAATGAGGTGCATCATGATTGGCTGGCTTTATCGCTTGTGGGCGGTACGTGGTCGTTTGGCGACGCCAACTATGAGTATGTCGTTTAGACAAGGACACGCCCCTTTATACGTAGAAACTATGTCACACGTGTCCAGACTTTTTGTATTCACCGAGTGGCGAATATTAAAGGAATCGGGTCGAAACCAATGAAATATATACATATATATATATATATATATATATATATATATATATATATATATATATATATATATATATATATATTCACACACACACACTCACTCACATTCACATTGAATGAATGTGAGTGAGTGTGAATGTTGTCTGTCAAAAAAATGGATATATATATATATATATATATATATATATATATATATATATATTTAATCTTAGAGGCTCTCCTCATGTTTGGTCCCAGGGACCCAAAAGGTTCTCAGTCTTAGAAATGTAAAAAAAAAAAAGTCATATTATTTTTTGTTTTGTTTTATTCTAGTACATGGCCACCGGATCGGACCGGACCCCCTCCACAAGGGAGAGTGGGACGTAGGAGAAAAAGAAAAGAAACGGCAGATCAACTGGTCGAAAAAGGGAGTCTATTTAAAGGCTAGAGTAAACAAATGAGTTTTAAGGTGGGACTTAAATGCTTCTACTGAGGTGGCATCTCGAACTGTTACCGGGAGGGCATTCCAGAGTACTGGAGCCCGAACGGAAAACGCTCTATAGCCCGCAGACTTTTTTTGGGCTTTGGGAATCTCGGCTGGGGACATCTCTGCGCTGCTGATCCGCCTCCGCTTGGGATGGTTTCCCGCTGGCTCCGCTGTGAACGGGACTCTCGCTGCTGTGTTGGATCCGCTTTGGACTGGACTCTCGCGACTGTGTTGGATCCATTATGGATTGAACTTTCACAGTATCATGTTAGACCCGCTCGACATCCATTGCTTTCCTCCTCTCCAAGGTTCTCATAGTCATCATTGTCACCGACGTCCCACTGGGTGTGAGTTTTCCTTGCCCTTATGTGGGCCTACCGAGGATGTGGTAGTGGTTTGTGCAGCCCTTTGAGACACTAGTGATTTAGGGCTATATAAGTAAACATTGATTCATTGATTGATTGATTGATTGATTGATTCAACACCTACAGTAAATCTCCAGTAAATCAGGAGTCCCCAAACTTTTTGACCGCATTGGGTTAAAAAAAATGTGGCCGGGGGGCCGGGCTACATACATATATATATATATATATATATATATATATATATATATATATATATATATATATATATATATATATATATATACAGCGAGTTGAGTTTATACCAAAATGGACACATGGATGATACAGCAGAGGATTGGGAGAATGTCATGTGGTCAGATGAAACCAAAATAGAACTTTTTGGTATAAACTCAACTCGTCGTGTTTGGAGGAAGAAGAATACTGAGTTGCATCCCAAGAACACCATACCTACTGTGAAGCATGGGGGTGGAAACATCATGCTTTGGGGCTGTTTTCTGCTAAGGGGACAGGACGATTGATTTGTGTTAAGGAAAGAATGAATGGGGCCATGTATCGTGAGATTTTGAGCCAAAACCTCCTTTCATCAGTGAGAGCTTTGAATGGTTGTAAAAATACTTATTTTCCACCATAATTTACAAATAAATTCTTTAAAACTTCCTTCAATGTGAATTCCTGGATTTTTTTTTCACATTCTGTCTCTCACAGTTGAAGTGTACCTATGATGAAAATGACAGACCTCTGTCATCATTTTAAGTGGGAGAACTTGCACAATCGGTGGCTGACTATTGTAAATACTTTTTTGCCCCATATGGTAATTATAGATACGGACAGACTCATCGGGTTCGATTTGACTGAAAGAGCACGCACTTGATGTCACGTTATCGATGGGAAAATGTACTTTTAGACAATATGATTCGCCTGAGCGGCTAAGAGAACCAAAGAGTAACAAGCAGTAGAAAATGGATTGATGGGCGAGAAAGGACAGATTAAAAAATAAATAAGAATTGTTGCATTTTTAAAATTTTTTTTTTTTACTTGGGACTTTCCACCGGCCAGATTTAGGACGCTGGCAGGTGCGGGCAGTAGTTTGGCGACCACTGATATAAATTAATAAAAAAAAGTTTTATGTTTTATGCCCTTTTTGTCATAGACAGCCCTGTTTTTTATGGCAGAAACACACAAATATTCATTATATGCCACTGAAACTTTTTCAAAGTGGAATATTTAATGTGACTTAATTGGAGCTATAAATAGGGCAATAATTAATAACACCATTCAATAATATTTTTGTGCAATGACCTTTAAAAAAAAAAAAAAAAAGATGCTGCTTGGGACGGTTTTGGCCAAAAGACTCATTCTCAGAGACTGGAATACTCTATCTGCACCCAACTTCAGGAACTGGTTAAATGAACTTGTGAATGTAATGACTCTTGAAAAAATAAGATTTATAAACTCTACAAATATGAATAAATGGGAATTAACCTGGAAACCTTTACTGACATATATTGAAGCATAACTTATAGACATTTAAAGAAAAACTAAACGGCCATCTTTTTGTAGTTGTATTCCTTTTTTATTTTTATTGTTATTATCTTTTGTACTGATTCAACACTACACTTGTTTTTCTTGTGTCACTTCTGATATGGTTTTGTCATGGTTTACTTGCTTTTTTTGTTCAGTTTTTTTTGTGATTATTGTTTTGTATTGATTAAGCCCTGTAACTTTTCCTTTTTTTCCCCCTCTAAGTGTGTACGGTGGACAGGCCCTCGGGAGGTGATCTTGTGAACACTTCCTGAGGATCCTTGATGCCGAGGTATGTTCATCCATTTTGCTGTGATCTGGATAGCCTGCTGATCGTGAGCCGCAGCGGGATGGATGGATATATGTATATATATATGTATGGATATATATATGTGTGTGTGTATGTATATATATATATATATATATACAATATTTGGGTATATTTTCTAATAATGTCTGTACTGTAAACCTTGAGTTGTTAAAGTTCATGTGCACCTCTCTCCTCAAGTGTGTATGTGTGTGTGTATGAGTGGATGTGACTGTTTGTCATTTTAACTGTAAAATCTAATAAAATACATTTGCACAAAAAAAAAAAAAGATCGTACTAAAATTATTGGGGAGCCAATTGGGCCCTACTCATAAAAGTGTTAAAAATAGGTCATACTTTATCCATCCATCCATCCATCATCTTCCGCTTATCCGAGGTCGGGTCGCGGGGGCAACAGCCTAAGCAGGGAAACCCAGATTTCCCTCTCCCCAGCCACTTCGTCTAGCTCTTCCCGGGGGATCCCGAGGCGTTCCCGGACCAGCCGGGAGACATAGTCTTCCCAACGTGTCCTGGGTCTTCCCCGTGGCCTCCTACCGGTTGGACGTGCCCTAAACACCTCCCTAGGGAGGCGTTCGGGTGGCATCCTGACCAGATGCCCGAACCACCTCATCTGGATCCTCTCCATGTGAAGGAGCAGCGGCTTTACTTTGAGTTCCTCCCGGATGGCAGAGCTTCTCACCCTATCTCTAAGGGAGAGCCCCGCCACACGGCGGAGGAAACTCATTTCGGCCGCTTGTACCCGTGATCTTATCCTTTCGGTCATGACCCAAAGCTCATGACCATAGGTGAGGATGGGAACATAGATCGACCGGTAAATTGAGAGCTTTGCCTTCCGGCTCAGCTCCTTCTTCACCACAACGGACCGGTGCAACGTCCGCATTACTGAAGACGCCGCACCGATCCGCCTGTTGATCTCACGATCCACTCTTCCCTCACTCGTGAACAAGACTCCTAGGTACTTGAACTCCTCCACTTGGGGCAGGGTCTCCTCCCCAACCCGGAGATGGCACTCCACCCTTTTCCGGGTGAGAACCATGGACTCGGACTTGGAGGTGCTGATTCTCATTCCGGTCGCTTCACACTCGGCTGCGAACCGATCCAGCGAGAGCTGAAGATCCCGGTCAGATGAAGCCATCAGGACCACATCATCTGCAAAAAGCAGAGACCTAATCCTGCGGTTACGAAACCGGAACCCCTCAACGCCTTGACTGCGCCTAGAAATTCTGGTCATATTTTACTTTTTTGATAATATTTTTAGAATGTGCCGCGGGCCGTTAAAAAATTAGCTGCATGCCAAAAATGGCCCCTGGGCCGCACTTTGGACACACCTGGTTTACTACTTCTTCAATGTATGCAAATTAGCAGTTTAGGTGGTATTACAGACGACCAAGAATTTCAAACATGCAACATAATGACAGATGGGTTATAGCGGGCAGCTGTCAACAGCAACAAGGGCAACAAATGCATAATAAAGCCAAACAAACACACAAATGGGATGCAACAAATCCATTAATTACTGTAGACACTAACTTTGTTGTCACATTTTAGAAAATGCGGAAAAAAACTGTATGCAATTATGTTGGGATAATTAAATTTGAAATGATTATGGAGAAAATGCATATTTAAACATCAGCCATATGTTAAAAGCCGATCAACTACGCAACAGGGATGCAACAAATCCCTCCTAACTAACAGCGGTCATATTTATCATCGTGCTTGTTTAATGTCATGTTTAAAATCTGCACACAAATAAGTTGTAATGATGAACCGCAACTAAGGGGAAATATGCATAATGAATCAGCTAGAAACATCCCCATTTGTAACTACTTTTGAAAATAGTAAAATGATTTGCATGCAACTTGGGTCACAAAAAAGCTCTTAGTCCACACACAAAAAGCAAAAGCGTGTTCATTTAAAGCAGGGGTCACCAGGTAGCCCGCAAGGACCAGATGAGTCGCCCGCTGGCCTGTTCTAAAAATAGCTCAAATAGCAGCACTTACCAGTGAGCTGCCTCTATTTTTTTAAAATTGTATTTATTTACTACAAGCTGGTCTCGCTTTGCTTGACATTTTTAATTCTAAGAGAGACAAAACTCAAATAGAATTTGAAAATCCAGGAAAAAATTTTAAGACTTTGTCTTCACTTGTTTAAATAAATTAATTTATTGTTTTTACTTTGCTTTTTATAACTTTCAGAAAGACAACTTTAGAGAAAAAATACAACCATAAAAATGATTGTAGGATTTTTAATTACAGTACATATACCTTTTTACCTTTTAGATTACTTCCTCTTCTTTCCTGACAATTTAAATTAATGGTCAAGTAAATTTTTTTATTGTAAAGAATAATATATACATTTTAATTTAATTCTTCACTTTAGCTTCTGTTTTTTGGACGAAGAATATTTGTGGAATATTTCTTCAAACTTATTATGGTTAAAATTCAAAAAAATTATTCTGGCAAATCTAGAAAATCTGTAGAATCAAATTTAAATCTTATTTCAAAGTCTTTTAAAATTTTTGTTCTGGAAAATCTAGAAGAAATAATGGTTTGTCTTTGTTAGAAATATAGCTTGGCCTAATGTGTTATATATTCTAACAAAGTTCAGATTGGATTTTAACCTATTTAAAGCATGTCATCAAAATTCTAAAATTAATCTTAATCAGGAAAAAATACTAATGATGTTTCATAAATATTTTTTTGTATTTTTTTCAACAAGATTCAAATTAGCTAGTTTTTGTCTTCTTTTTTTTCGATTGAATTTTGAATTTTAAAGAGTCGAAATTGAAGATGAACTATGTTTCAATTTTTTCCCCCTGTTTTCTCCTCTTTTAAACCGTTCAATTAAGCGTTTTTTTTTTTCATTATTTATTCTCTACAAAAAACCTTCCGTAAAACGAAAAAAAAAATGTACAACGGAATGACGGACAGAAATACAATTTTTTTTTAATGTATACAGATTTTTTTATCAAAGGTAAATTGAGCAAATTGGCTATTTCTGGCAATGTATTTAAGTGTGTATCAAACTGGTAGCCCTTCGCATGAATCAGTACCCAAGAAGTAGCTCTTGGTTTCAAAAAGGTTGGTGACCCCTGATTTAAAGAGTTGAAATCGGAAAAAGTGCATGTGGGTCAAAGCCACTAATTCCTGATAGCAGACAAAATCTCTTTCATGATGTAACACGTGAATATGCTACAGCCTTGTTATTTCCTCATTCCTCTTTCTATTATTCATCACTTTGAAGACTTTAGCGGCCGTGGCCTACATTTCCCTGCATGGAATCAAAATGTTTATATTGTGTATCCATATTGCCATTCAAGGGGTGACAGTCACCACCTTTTGATTTCAGCTGCTAAATAGGGAGCTTGTATTAAAACATTCATACTTCATCAATATGTGTGGAGAAAAGTACTTATGTATGGTAGGGTGTGATATACAGTAGCTGCACACGCCATGCAAAAAGGTTAGAAGACCTCCCCAAGGGGGCCTTTGTGGAAAAGCATTGGCAGAATTGATGACGATGTTCGTATTCGCACCACTTTAGCTGAGTGAGGGCAATTATTTGCGACTATGAAAAGTGTCGATTAATTATTTCCGCCGCTTTTGCACGCTCGGCACAACTGGGGCCAGGTAAGGTCACGGGTCAATAGGTCAGCTATCATTTGGGACCAGCGCATAACACAAAAAGTACATTTTTCTTGACGACCTTGTTTTTTTTGCACCAAGATAGCCAGTGCTATCTAACTGTGAATGACATGGGACAGATTTTTTTTCTCTCTTAATTCCTAAAAAGAGCAAAGCATTCTTGTCACATAAAGAATCTTTGATAAGTGTTGTTGTATAGGTCGGGGGTCAGCAACCCGCGACTCTTTAGTGGCTCCTTGGAGCTTTTTCAGAAATGGAAAAAGATGGGGGGGGAAATATATTTGTTGTTCTAATAATGTTTCATAACACAAACCTCCCTTATTGTTAGAAAGCCCACTGTTTAATATATTTGTGTTTATGCTTCACTGGTGACAGTATTTGGCCAGCGCCGTTTTGTCCTACTCCTTCTGGTGGTCCTTGAACTCACCGTAGTTTGTCTACATGTACAACTTTCTTGGACGCGTGTTTTATGCCACTCCTTTGTCTCATTTTGTCCACCAAACGTTTTATGCTGTGCGTGAATGCACAATGGTGAGCTTTGTTGAGGTTTTTGACATGCGTGGAGTGCTACTAATCCATCCATCCATCCATTTCCTACCGCTTATTCCCTTTTGGGGTCGCGGGGGGCGCTGGCGCCTATCTCAGTTACAATCGGGCGGAAGGCGGAGTACACCCTGGACAAGTCGCTACCTCATCGCAGGGCCAACACAGATAGACAGACAACATTCACACTCACATTCACACACTAAGGCCAATTTTTAGTGTTGCCAATCAACCTATCCCCAGCTGCATGTCTTTGGAAGTGGGAGGAAGCCGGAGTACCCGGAGGGAACCCACGCAGTCATGGGGAGAACATGCAAACTCCACACAGAAAGATCCCGAGCCTGGATTTGAACCCAGGACTGCAGGACCTCCGTATTGTGAGGCGGACGCACTAACCCCTCTGCCACCGTGAAGCCCTACTACTAATCCATGCTGATTGTAAATAATCACATGTATATACTTGTTTTTATACTATCAGAACTCACTATGTTCTCTGCTCGCTGTACATATCCTGCCAAGTAAGACCTACACTGTTTCAATGTCCATTTCTCTTTACATTTACAATCCACCCCTGGATTGTAAATGTAAATAATTCAATGTATATACTACGATAATTAACCTGTGTGATGACTGTATTATGCTGATAGTATATATTTGTACCATGAATTGATTAACGTGGACCCCGACTTAAACCAGTTGAAAAACTTTTTCGGGTGTTACCATTCAGTGGTCAATTGTACGGAATATGTACTGTACTGTGCAAACTACTAATACGAGTTTTAATCAATCAATCCATGCTAACATGCTATTTAGGCTAGCTGTGTGTACTTATTGCATCAATATGCCTCGTGTGTAGGTATATTTGAGTTCATTTAATTTACTTTACTTATGTCCTCTGTGTATTTAATTTGTATTTGCATCTGTCATGACACATTATCTGTGTGTAAAGTTGGCTGCATTTCTGATCGTGTGTCATGTTGTTCCAGACCACAGCAAATGTTACTCAGCTGGCAAATATTAGAAGAAGAGAGCCTGTCCTTTCCTTTAACTTGGACATACACATGTATAGCTTTGGCAGTTTTAAGCCAGTAATTTCCCGGAGTTATCTGACCCTCAGAGACACTTACTTAAATATGTTGCCTTCTTTACATAAGGCTTTTAAATTTTTGCGACTCCAGACAGATTTGCTTTTTGGTCCAATACAGCTCTTTCAACATGTTCGGTGGCCGACCACTGGCATAGGTGGTTCAAAACCACAGCACACCCCTGCATTATAAAGGGTCTTAATAGTTGCATTTTTTGAAGCAAGCACTAAAAAACAGCAGGTGTGCTCCTGTCATAAAGAGAATAATTGGCCTGTGTTTTTGCAGATGTTAATAAAAAGAGTGTAGGGCTTGTGTCATATACAATATCTTTGACCCGCGTTTTTGCAGTAGATGCTTTAAGACAACAGCACGATCCTACATTAGAAAATGGTTTTATAGTTGCGTTTTTGAAGCAAGTGTTAAGAACAGCAATGTGTTCCGGTCATTAGGAGATTCTTTGACCAGTGTTTTTGCAGATGTTAATAAACCCAGTGTAGGGCTTCTGTCATTTAGAAGATCTTTGATTAGTGTTTTTGCAGTACGTGATTCAAAATAACAGCACATTCCTGCCTTGTGGAGGGGATTTTACGCAAATACGGTATTAGCTGTCACTGCTATGCTGATGACACCCAACTCTACATGCCCCTAAAGCTGACCAACACGCCGGACTGTAGTCAGTTGGAAGCGTGTCTTAATGAAATTAAACAATGGATGTCCGCTAACTTTTTGCAACTTAATGCCAAAAAAACGGAAATGCTGATTATCGGTCCTGCTAGACACCGAACTCTATTTAATAGTACAACTCTAACATTTGACAACCAAATAATAAAACAAGGTGACTCTGTAAAAAATCTGGGTATTATCTTCGACCCAACTCTCTCCTTTGAGTCACACATTAAAAGCGTTACTAAAACGGCCTTCTTTCATCTCCGTAATATCGCTAAAATTCGCTCCATTTTGTCCACTAAAGACGCCGAGATCATTATCCATGCGTTTGTTACGTCTCGTCTCGATTACTGTAACGTATTATTTTCGGGTCTCCCCATGTCTAGCATTAAAAGATAACAGTTGGTACAAAATGCGGCTGCTAGACTTTTGACAAGAACAAGAAAGTTTGATCACATTACGCCTGTACTGGCTCACCTGCACTGGCTTCCTGTGCACTTAAGATGTGACTTTAAGGTTTTGCTACTTACGTATAAAATACTACACGGTCTAGCTCCATTCTATCTTGCCGATTGTATTGTACCATATGTCCCGGCAAGAAATCTGCGTTCAAAAGACTCCGGCTTATTAGTGATTCCTAGAGCCCAAAAAAAGTCTGCGGGCTATAGAGCGTTTTTCGTTCGGGCTCCAGTACTCTGGAATGCCCTCCCGGTAACAGTTCGAGATGCTACCTCAGTAGAAGCATTTAAGTCTCACCTTAAAACTCATTTGTATACTCTAGCCTTTAAATAGACCTCCTTTTTAGACCAGTTGATCTGCCGCTTCTTTTCGTTCTCCAATGTCCCCCCCTCCCTTGTGGAGGGGGTCCGGTCCGATGACCATGGATGAAGTACTGGCTGTCCAGAGTCGAGACCCAGGATGAACCGCTCGTCGGGACCCAGGATGGACCGCTTGCCTGTATCGGTTGGGGACATCTCTACGCTGCTGATCCGCCTCCACTTGAGATGGTCTCCTGTGGACGGGACTCTCGCTGCTGTCTTGGATCCGCTTGAACTGAACTCTCGCGGCTGTGTTGGAGCCACTATGGATTGAACTTTCACAGTATCATGTTAGACCCGCTCGACATCCATTGCTTTCGGTCCCCTAGAGAGGGGGGGTTGCCCACATCTGAGGTCCTCTCCAAGGTTTCTCATAGTCAGCATTGTCACTGGCGTTCCACTGGATGTGAATTCTCTCTGCCCACTGGGTGTGAGTTTTCCTTGCCCTTTTGTGGGTTCTTCCGAGGATGTTGTAGTCGTAATGATTTGTGCAGTCCTTTGAGACATTTGTGATTTGGGGCTATATAAACAAACATTGATTGATTGATTGATTTAGTAGCATTTTTGAATCAGGTGCTGAAAACCAGCAGTACGTGTGGTCCTGGCATAAAGAGAATCTGTGACCTTCGTTTTTGCAGATGTTAAAAAAACAGTATAGGGCTTCTGTCATGTAGAGGATCTTTGACTTTTGTTTTTGCAGTAGGTGCTGAAAAACAACACACTCCTGCCTTAAAAGGGTTTTTAGTAGGGTTTTCTTTTAAGCAAATGATAAAAACAGCAATGTGCTCCTGTCATAGAGAATCTGTGACTAGCATTTTTGCAGATGTTAAAAAAATGTGAAGGGCTTCTATCATCAAGAGGATTTTTGACCAGGGTTTCTGAAGTAGATACTTAAAAACAGTAGCACATTCCTGCCTCACATAGGGTTTTTACAAACGTGTTTTAAGCAAGTGCTAAAAAACAGCAGAGTGATCCTGTCATAGAGAATCTTTGACCAGCGTCTTTGCAGATGTAAAAAAAAAAAAATGTAAAGGTCTTCTGTCATATTGACGATTTTTGACTAGCCCTTTTGTAGTAGGTCCTGTTTATAGTCTTTGACAAGTGTTTTTGCAGTGTGTGTTTAAAAACAGCAGAGCATTCAGATCTCTGAGCAGGGATTGACATTTGCCTATAAAACAGATATTTCTGAAAATTGTTGCCCAGACAATAATTGAGTCTGTAGTCCTGCAGGCCTGATTTTAAATTTTAAAAATAACTGGGGATAAATTTGTGTCTTGGATTGTCGGATACCCGTGTAATTTCATTATGACAATTTGACACTGCTGCCCTCTAGTGTACTACGTTTTGTGGTAAAGCCATGAAATCCTTCATAAGGATTGTGGACAACTTTGTTCTGAGGTGCTTTTCTTACCAGCTATCACCGCTTGTAAACAACCCAACTTATTTTCTACGCTCTCATTTGGCTGCTCTGTAAACAAACAAATAAAATTTGTTAAAACATGAAAATCCTTCATGTTAAGACATTTAATGCACTCATTAAAATAAACAATACAAAATGTATTCTCATCCGCCCACAACTGTATCAAAACCTATATTGAATCATCAATTTTTTACATTTCAAACTATTCTATTCTTTTTTTTTAACAATGGAGGCAACATGGTCGGTGAAGATATACTGTTATCCTAAAATGAGTGAATACTTGTCATCCCAATCCAAACACTTGGGTGGTCAGATAAAACAGGCCGATGATGACTCAATTTGTGACCATAAATAAATACGAGTTTCTATGAGGTTAAACTGCTTGTAGTACAAAATAAAAGACGAATACAAAACACTTAAAGGTTTCCAGTGAGAGCTGAGTCCATGAGGTCGTCGTCTTCGTTTCTCATATACAAGGGACTGGATCGGGACGCCCGCTCCGAGCTAAGCATAGACAAAGAAGATTCGGAAGCAGAGATGGGGGATCGGGACCAGCTGTCCGCCTTCATTGAATGCGAGGATGGCCCCACCGACATGGAGGACTTCTTCTTCTCTTTCTCCCGTTCCCGATCTCGCTCCCTCTCTCGCTCCTTCTCCTTCTGCTTCTTCTTCTCCTTTTTGTGTTTCTTGTGTTTCTCCCCTGAGCTGAGCGGCATGGAGCTCATGTAGTCCTGGGCGGGTAGCGGTCGCACCGTCTGGTCGTCGTCAGAGCTGGGGCTGTTCTGGTGGGACTTCTCTGCCACCGAGCTGCAGCCCGATTCGCTCTCGCTGTCGTGGTTGAGCGGGGTGTGTCCTGGCGAGCGACTGTGGCTAGGCGAGGAGCGGTCGTGCTTGGGGGTGGAGCCGCTAAAGAGGGGGGACGCTTTGAGGCTGGAGATCTGCGGTCGCATGGAGTCGCCGGGGCCTTCGCCTCCTTTCTGCAAGGTGACTTTGGCCTTGATGCTGGGCGAGCCACCATCGGGTTTGCTGATGATGATCTTGGCCAGGCCGGTCCCGCTCACACCGCCTGTTTTGGGGTCCATCATCTTTTTATCTCCGCTGCTACCTCCGGAAACGGACACCTTCGCTTTCCCTTCTTTATCAGACTTTTCCCGCTTGTAGTCGCCACTTTGCGAGGATGATGCGTGCTTTGTTGCACCTAGGTTTGAAGGGCCAACGTTGGGGACGTTTCCGGGACCACTGCCAGCCGGGGTACCAGAACCCGGTCCGCCCCCAGGTGGTCCGACTTCACAACCATCCTCTCCCACCCCTCCACCGCCCACACTTTTCAGTTTGTCAATGACGGCGGTCAGAGAGGGTTTCTTATTTCGACTTGGAGACTTTCCCTTGGCGTTTGGGTTGTTGGCGTTGTTCTGACCTGAGCCACTACCGCTGCTGCTTCCCCCTCCTCCACTTCCCCCACCTGCGCTTCCTCCTCCTCCTCCTCCACCTCCACTGCCCCCGTACTGAGACTGGGAACCTCCGGAGAAGCCCATTGAAGCAGATGAAGACGAGGACGAGATGGATGACGACGAGGAAGAAGAAGTGGAAGCAGAGGAGGTCATTGGCTTCTGGGAGCTCATACCTCCACTGGAAGAAGACTTAGACCCTCCAGAGCTGCCTCCCATTGGTGATTTGGCCTTCAAAGAAGGCGGTGTTCCCGGTACCTGGGACTGCTGGATCTTCATGGGGGAAGACAACTTCTCACTTGAGTTACTGGAGCGGGAGTGAGAAGGGGAGATGTTGGGCTTTATGTTGGGATTCATTAGCGAACCGGGAGGCTTACCGCCCTGAGTTTTGATCTTGTTGCTGCTCCCAATTCCACCTCCGCTACTTCCTGCACCAGAGAGTCCATGTTTGGTGATTGGTGAAGATCCCGGTTTGCCAACTCCCAATCCCTGAGAGGAACTTTTGGACTGGGATGATCCTCCGCTACTTCCTGCGGAACTTGTTGACTTGGAGCTGTTGCCTTGCGTCATGGAACCTTCCTTGGACTTGATCTTCCCAGAAGATGAATGGGAATGGTGGCTTTTGCTGCTGCTGGTCCCGCCTGCCCCTCCTGTGCCGCCTGACGCTGAGCTGCTAGATGTGTAGCCGCTGTGGGAGGTTTTCCCACCAGTTATCGTCCCTTTAGGAAGCTGAATTGTAATTTTGGGAATGGGCGGTGTGGCGCCGCCGGGTGGCGTTTGTGAACATCCGGAACTCCCTGGAGACTTGGAACCGCCGGAGCCAGAGCCACCACTGGGAGGTGTGTACGGTCGTCCTCCTGAGCTGTGGGAAGGCGACTTCCCGTCAGGGTCCATTTTTTTACGCTTAGCGGGCTTATCTTTGGACTTGCCCTCACTAGATGGAGTCCTGCTACGTTTGACCTGTTTGCCTTCCGTTGACATGCTTCCCATTCCAGAGCTGCTACTCCCACTGCCTCCGTTCTCGTCCTTTTGCCGTATGAGACTCTGCTGTTTGACTTTGGAGTCTGTACTTTTAAAATCAACACATGCCGGCCCCAAGCCCATCATGAGGGGGCTCTGTGAGCCTCCCACATGTGTGTCTCCCAGATCAGGAGCTTGTCCCAGAAGAGGTTTACCAGAGCCGCTGTTGCCTACGAAAAATATCCCCATATCAAAGGGGTCTTTCAGCGAAGGTTCAGGGGTGTTTTGTCCATGCGGTGTGGGATTCTGGGGTGTACCTGATGGCGTATTTTGCTGACTGTTCCCGCCGAAGCCCTTGACTAGGTCCAGATCTCCATCTGCACTTGGTGAGCTGTCCTCAAAGCAGCCATGACCTGAGCTCAGAAGATCAGGGTTGAAGTCGGCAGCATCGGGGAAAAAGTTAGTGGAGGACGCGTCGCTAGTGGGTGTGGCGGCCGCCTCAGCAATCAAGTCAGCAGCATCGGGAAAAGGATTCTCGTTGCTGTTGGTGTTGAAGATGTCCGCCGAGTCAAACACCGCACTGCCTTGCCCTGAACTTGAAGAGTCACGGATGGGGGTTCCCAGTGGCCCTCCATCATCCACACCCCCACCCATAGGATGCTGATTTCCACCGCTGGTTTTGCCGGTTTGTTCTGGCAAATCGGACAAAATTTCCGTGATATCTGGTCCGATGCTATCAGAGCTGGAGAGGCGCACCATGCGGGGCGGTACGACACCCGGTGGTGGTTGTTGCTGCGGCTGAACGTGAGACGGCGGATAAGAAATGCTGGGCCCAGAGGGCGGTGTTCCGCATTGGCTCGGAGCTGGAGTGATGCTGTGGGGCGTGTCCAAGCCGTCACCTGCCAGGTTAACGTCAAAGATAGAGTTCTGGGATGCATCGACGTCCATAGAAAGAAGTTCACGGTGGAAGTCATCCTCGTGTGTGACAGCGTGGTGTTGAAGGTGCTGCGACATTGAGGAGCCCTGTTGAGGTTTCATGCCTAAAGCGCCTCCTGCTCCCCCTGCACCAGGAGTCCCAGGCATCACGGCACCCTTTTCTCCCACTCGAAGCCGCTTTTTCTTGCCTTTTGTGCCACCTGCAGGGCAAGCCCCACCCATGCTGTCAGTACGAGGTGACCCTGATGACGAATTCTGCCTCTCTAAGGGACTGGAGCCGTACAACGCGGCAAAATCCTGCGAGGGGTTGTCTTTCAACAAGTTCATCAACATGGGATGATTCTTAGTGTTGCTGGCGGGTGACGACGTCGGAGGCGGAGTCTGATGGGGCTGGGGTGCGTTCTGGGAGCTGGGACTTGAACCGACACTTCCCGTTATCTGGAGAAGACTCGTCAGGATTGGGTTCTGAGTCACTTTGTTGAAGTCATCCGAATGACCTTGACCCTGCTGCTGCTGTTGTTGTAACTGCTGCTGCTGTTGTTGTAACTGCTGCTGCCCGGTCATCCCGCCTTGAGTTTGACTGTCTGCTCCTTGGACCGGTCTTTCATTCCGAGACATCGCCAAGAGAGACGTGATTTGACCAGCAAAATTGGACCCACCGGAGGGCCCTGCTCCAGTAGGTGTGCTTCCGCCCGTGAGTCCCAAAAGTCCCATTGGGTTTGCTACTTCTCCGCTTGCCATGTTGTAGGTGGGACTGCCAGATGGTGGTGGATTGTTCTTCACCATGGTCTCTACAGTCTGTGCTATCAGAGAGAGGGCTGGAGTGTCTGCCTGGATAGTCTCCGCTTTCCTCCGGATGGCCCGCATCGTCACAGGGATGGACATACATCTAAGACAAAGGAAACAGCGTCAAATGTTTACATTGATTCTATAACAAACCACTCTGTTAATCAATTTTTGGCTTACTTTGAATACTACTTTTAGTTTGGTAGCCTGGTGCGTTAGCTTTGAGCGCTAACCACCATATGCTTGTAATTAGACCTCGGTTTTATGTTAGACTTGTGTGATAATGTTTAGATGCTACCCTGAGATGGGCAATGGGATTTTTTTAACTGACCTGGATTTTGTTGAATCAAATAGCAGTCTCTCCAGGATTTGGCAGTTTTTTTTTAGATAGCTCAGCCTAAAATGCCTGAATTTGTGGCAGCTTTTTCAAAATGTTTTGGCAAAAGTTGCAATGTTTGGAAGCTTATTTTAATGAAGTAACATTGAAATCATCTTGAGATTTTATTTGTTTTTGTAAGTGCCCAATTGTGACTCCAACCTAACTTAAAAAACACAGAATTTCAACAAAAACAAAAAATACAAATTAAGTATTAAAAGTAAACATTATATGTTAGTGAAAGCTCATACTCTGGGAATTTGAAAAATTCTTGTACTGTTTTGATGAATTATAACTAATAAGAGTGATAAATCATTATGGTTACAAAAAGAAACCACCAAAGGCTTTCTGATTGTTCGTTGTTTTGAAAAGTGTTTCTCCATTTTAAAATTTTTTTTTATCTTCCATCACGTTTACCACCACACCTTAAGAGAATTTGTGAACTGTTGAAAGCCATGTATAGTGGTAATTCTTGTTGGTAAATGAGGGAAAATGAAAGATTGTCATCACACTTCAACATCTCTCTCAGGTAAAGGCTGCCTCATTGCTAGGTCAGCGTTGCGAAAGAGAATCTTTTAATTGCATCACCCTGGATAAATAAAGGTTAAATAAATATATAAATACATAAAAACTTGGAAGTGAGAACACTGGTGTGTTGCTAAATGTTTACCACATTGCCCAGAAGGCTTAAAGCTGTGAATAAGAACAAAACGTAGGTCTGAGCTAGGCAAGAGGACTACAATTGTGGCGTGTGAGAAATAAGGAGTTTATGTATTGTTGCGATTCCTGCTTCGTCTATACAAGTAACAAACATAAGTTTGATTTGATATGCACGTTTGATTTTGAGTCAAATTCAATTGGCAAAATGACGCTGATTGGCCAAAATGTGCGGGGAATTTTTGCTGCATTGGAAAAATCGCTGCACGTAGTTCGCGGGATGGGTGAATTTGTGCGATAGTGACATTGTGAATTACTGGAGGGACTGAAATATGGACTGTAGCACTCTAGTATTTTTACCTTTGGACCACTTTGGTAATGAATACATCAGTACAGATCAGAGCATCTGACAGTCCTTTGTATAGTTTGCAGGACACCTGCCTGGAATCTATCACATCCATTACAACTGTGGAGAAAAAGATTGATTGACATATAAGTTTGACAAGGATGTTGCTCATTTCTGTGGTGTGTGTAGTGGGCACTTACCACAGACTAATGATTCATTGACAGGATGTTGAAAAGAGACGCTGAAGCTGGAGTCCGTCAGAGGACAAACCTCAAACTGCAAAAGGCCTACATTGTCTGAAAGCAAATGTAAAACTCTCCGATTAGAGCTGGACATTCAATCAAATTTTCATTTTGATTATGGCTACTCACGATTATGAAAATATAATGATCTGAAAAAAAAAAAGATAAATGATCGCTGCACGTTCATGCAAAATCCTGAGTTGGTGACAATGAAACAGATGAGCGAATAAGTGAAAAAAGAGCATGTCTATTAGATGTTTGGGATGTAACCATGGTTGCTATTTTTATTTGACACATTGCTATTATGCCAAATCAATAATCACTAAACGCAATAGAATAAGTAAGGCATATGATTTCCGGGTTCACATAACCGCGGACAAAGTCGCATAATTGGCAAATAAAACGGAATCCGCTGATAAATGCAAAATAATATCAAGGAAATTGACATAGATGTAAGTGAAATTTTGTTATTGTGAATAGAAGAGACATTTATTTGGGAAAATAATGAATCCAGTAGCGCTCATTAATCCCAACACACTCAAACGCCTGCCTTCCTGAACTCTACAATGTCCAGACGGCCACTTGAAACAACGACTAAACTACAAAGCTAAAACTCGCAGGAACAACATTGTGGATGCTACATTAATCTACACAAAGTGGTGGCAATTTGAGAGGTTTGCTCTTTTTTTACAGCCTCAAGTCATGTCTTTACTCGTAAAAGTCAGAACAACAGCACATCACACTACCCCCCCTTCACAATAATAGCGTGGTGTGCCACATCAGTTCTGACTGCGGTTTCAAAAAAGTACCTTACCCAAGCACAATGTACTTAAAGCACTTATTGAAACACTTACACAATTATTTTTTTTGACCTAATATATTGGTCAAAATTGTCCAAAGATGTATTGCACCAAAAAATGTGGGGATATTTACATTTAATTAACAAACATTGTATTCAATTTTATTTGACACAAAAAGCACACTGTCTATGGTGGTAAAACAAGTGTAAAAGGTAAAAAAAAAAAAATTCAATAACAAACTTTAAAAAAAAAATATTGCTATTGTTGTTTTAATGTATTGTTATTGCTATTATTTTACTTGTTGGGGTTGATTCGTTAATAATTCATATCCAGGTTTTTTGCCAAATATATTAAATGTTGAGTTTTGGTGGTACAATACATACTCGTGTTTTCAAAAGAATGAATAAAGATGTAATTAATCGTGATTACAATATCATCCATCCATCAATTTTCTACCGCTTGTCCCTTTTGGGAACCGGGGGGTGCTGCAGCCGATATCAGCAGCATTCAGGCGGAAGGCAGGGTACACCCTGGACAAGTCTCCACCTCATCACAGGGCCAACACAGATAGACAAACGTCATTCACATTCACATTCACACACTAGGGCCAATTTAGTGTTGCCAATCAACTTATCCCCATATCAATCAAAAATAATTATGAGTATTATTTTTGCCATAATTGTCCAGCCCTAACTCAGATATCACTACATTTACGTTGGGGCTTGAGGTCCACACCTTCTTTAATGGAAGCCCGCTTCACACAGCTGCCAATCAAGGTGTTGAAGGCTGCTTGGTGCCGGATGATGTCCAGCAGGAGGGGCACCTGAGCCGGGTGGCGGAAGGGGATCTTGGTAACCAAGGCGCCTTGGAGAGAATGACCATCCTGCACTGGGGCGTCGCCATTCAGAAAGTAACAGTGCTGCTGGTCTGGCAACACCTGGAAGAACAGAGAGGCTTCTTACTACCTTGATGGGTCGGACAGACAACTACACTGCATTCTACTATATCCCAAAAAGATACCATACTACAGGTCTGAGGCGACTTACTGAGTAGAAGTGCATGTTATGTGAAGGTGGCAATGTAGTGCTCCCCTCCTCCATGGGCTGCAGCTGGCTCTGGACTATTAGCTGATACAGGGTGGACAAGCTGGGGGTGCTCTCAAATACGGGAATACCTAAAAAATACACACAGACAGAGCATTTTACTGTGTATTTTTTTAACCTGCCTAAACACACAAAATAACAATTTCAGGGGAGGCTAACCTGTAGCATTGCCCAGTCTTTGAATAAAGGACAGGGAGAAAGGCATGGGGCGGTCCATCTTGAGGAAAAAACAAGCTGGCAGGTCCACACAGTTGGAGTTGTTCGCTGTGGAAAAGGAAGGCGTTCTGAAACAAAAAAAATTGTGCATCCATGCAATTTACTGTCAGCGGAGTACAGCGTGTCCCACCTGTAGAGATTTAATGATTATCGGTATTAATAATAAACTGAATTATACCAAAATGGATACATTGATGATACAGCAGAGGATTGGGAGAATGTCATGTGGTCCGATGAAACCAAAACAGAACTTTTTGGTATAAACTCAACTCGTCGTGTTTGGAGGAAGAAGAATACTGAGTTGCATCCCAAGAACACCATACCTACTGTGAAGCATGGGGGTGGAAACATCATGCTTTGGGGCTGTTTTTCTGCTAAGGGGACAGGACGATTGATCCGTGTTAAGGAAAGAATGAATGGGACCATGTATAGTGAGATTTTGAGCCAAAATCTCCTTCCATCAGTGAGAGCTTTGAATGGTTGACCAAATACTTATTTTCCACCATTATTTACAAATAAAT
The DNA here is from genome assembly GCF_033978795.1 of Nerophis ophidion. Classification (NCBI taxonomy): domain Eukaryota; kingdom Metazoa; phylum Chordata; class Actinopteri; order Syngnathiformes; family Syngnathidae; genus Nerophis; species Nerophis ophidion. The sequence goes on from NC_084618.1 coordinate 73,306,811, forward strand.
TATTTAAAATTCCTACAATGTGAATTCCTGGATTTTTTTTCACATTCTGTCTCTCACAGTTGAAGTGTACCTATGATGCAAATTACAGACCTCTGTCATCATTTTAAGTGGGAGAACTTGCACAATCGGTGACTGACTAAATACTTTTTTGCCCCACTGTACAAATAGTAGACAGGAAGCTATTAAAAGCCTACCCCTTACCCTTTGTTGTCCACTGGGTGAGAGCCGGTGATAAGTGGCGCAATAGGAAGCTTGCAGGTGTTGGGCGTCCCCTCGATGGTGACCGAGACGCTGACACCCAGTGAGCGTGGCACTGTGTAAAGAGTTGGTTTTAAAAGAACAAGCAATGGAACCAAGGTGGAAGATGAGTATCACTGTCTCTCTGTACTTACCATTAGCGTCTGTCAAGTTAGGGTGGACACCCATTACCTCCTCAAATATGTCATACGGGGAGACATAACACTGAAGGGAAACAAGATGGCCACCACTTCTGGCTGTCAGCAGGCCCACACTACCATGTAGAATCGTCTCCACTGTATTAGCATTGGTTGCCACCCTAATGAGAAAAAAAAATATTTACCTATTATGTAGGTGGTTACCACCTCAGAAAATACCTGGCTTTTCAAGTACCACCACTACATATATATATATACAAACACATACATATACTGTCTGTAATGTAATTATAAATACAATGTAATTAGATGAATTATCTAAATGGATTCAATATCTAAATCACGACACCAGGGTGCCGAAAAGGGGTGGTAAACATTGACTATTCCTTGTTTATTTCCATGACAACCTCAACGTTTCGTAATCAATCAGAAATGTCCATTCATCCATCCATTTTCTATTGATGTCCCTCAAGCAACTAAAATGTGTCAAACATGTCGAAGTGTGGAGAGTGTTTTGCATATCACCCATCAGGCTTGTTAAATGGGTATATTTTTCAATTGTGTATTGTACTATTAGATCCATCCATCCATCCATTTTCTACCGCTTATTCCCTTTCGGGGTCGCGGGGGGCGCTGGCGCCTATCTCAGCTACAATCGGGCGGAAGGCAGGGTACACCCTGGACAAGTCGCCACCTCATCGCAGGGCCAACACAGATAGACAGACAACATTCACACTCACATTCACACACTAGGGCCAATTTAGTGTTGCCAATTAACCTATCCCCAGGTGCATGTCTTTGGAAGTGGGAGGAAGCCGGAGTACCCGGAGGGAACCCACGCATTCACGGGGAGAACATGCAAACTCCACACAGAAAGATCCCGAGCCTGGATTTGAACCCAGGACTGCAGGAACTTCCTATTGTGAGGCAGACGCACTAACCCCTCTGCCACCGTGAAGCCATATTAGAATTACTAATTACTAGAAGTACTATTAGAATTTTTTTATAATGTTCACATAGTTCAGTGGGCAAGTTATGTGTTTTTGTATCCCATATTTTAACATTCTGTGTTGGTTTTTGTTTAATTGGACCATGAAATGGGAAGGTTGTCTGAATTAGTACCTATATATTGAGTCTGCGCAGCCCGAAATTGCAGAAGGCACTTGGTCAATGATAATCGCAGTTGACCTCATCCATCAAGTGTCAACACATACGCAAAATTACACACTTCATGTAGTAAAAATAAACCCTGTGGGATGAAGTTTGGGAACCCTTGAATTAAGCAATTATTTGGCACACCACTAGATAAAGCCCACATACCATAGTTTGAGAAACACTGATATAGTCTTTCCTTTGCATTCACAGATACATTTTGACGGCCACAGAAAGATTGGCACTCACAAAAATTACAACTAGAGATGTCTAATAATAGCTTTTTTGCCGGTATCTGATTTTCCGATATTGTCCAACCCTTAATTTCCGATACCGATATCAACCGATATCGATATATACAGTCATGTAATTAATACATTAGTATCCCTAATTTTGTTGTAATGTCTCGCTGGATGCATTAAACAATGTAACAAGGTTTTCCAAAAAAAATCAACTCAAGTTATGGAAAAAGATGCAAACATGGCACTGCCATATTTATTATTGAAGTCACAAAGTGTATTATTTTTTTTAACATGCCTCAAAACAGCAGCTTGGAATTTGGAATTTGAGAGCATGAGGAGTTTTAGGTGGGTGGGGTTGGTGTGGGGGGTAGGGGATAGCGGGGGGTGTATATTGCAGCGTCCCAGAAGAGTTAGCGCTGCAAGGGTTCTGGGTATTTGTTCTGTTGTGTTTATGTTGTGTTACGGTGCGGATGTTCTACCGAAATGTGTTTGTCATTCTTGTTTGGTGTGGGTTCACAATGTGGCGTATATTTGTAACAGTGTCAAAGTTGTTTATACTGCCACCCTCAGAGTGAACTGTATGGCTGTTCACCAAGTATGCCTTGCATTTACTTGTGTGTGTGAAAAGCCGTAAGTATTGTGTGACTGAGGCGGCACGCAAAGGCAGTGCTTTTAAGGTTTATTGGCGCTCTGTTCTTCTCCCTACGTCCGTGTACACAGCGGGGTTTTAAAAAGTCATAAATGTTACTTTCTTTTAAAACCAATACCGATAATTTTAAAACCAATACCAATAATTTCCGGTATTACATTTTAAAGCATATATCGCCAATACTATAGGACATCTCTAATTACAACATTTCAATATGGCTGAACAACACTTCTCCCCTTCTCCCTTCCCAAGATGAAGTGGTAAAAAATACCCCAAAGAAATGAGACGCCACCCGTTTCCCACTACTTCATCACCTCAACCTATTTGGTGCCTGTGACGCGGCAGTAAACATACAGTACCACACTGCAACGTACTACATTAGATTTCAGTTATTAGCTATAAAAAGCAAACGTCAAAGTATTGAAAAGCTACAATATGTAAATTAGTTGCATTAGTTGATTGTCTTGTAGAGCGATTTAAAAAAATTAAACAACATTCTAAACATGGCTAATGTTTATTTCAAAAGAAAATTAGTTCTCTAATCATTCATAAAATCAAGTCATTTTTTCTAAAGTGCTTGCTGCTTTTCTCATGACAACGTAGTTTACTAGTTAGTAGTGTTTAGCTCAGATGATGAGCGACTTTAAAACAAAAACATTTAAAAAGTGGTAATATTTACACGGAGTGTCAGGCATTAATTACTGTGAGAATCTGATGCTTTGAAATACTAACATTGATGTATATACTTTGAGCTCAGCCTTTTTTCCCCAAACACTTGGTTCCAAGTTTCGAGGACTATAAACTTTTTAGCACTTTGCCTTTCCTTTCGCCTTACACAAGAATCGGGACACTGCTTGCTTGACGTCAACGCGCAAAACCGAAGACAAAAAGCTAAGACTCGAGTGAATAGGGATTCAGTCTATAATAGGGCTGTCTGAGTGGCTTGTAGTTACAACTCTGCCCAGTAGATGGCACTGTTACTCTTCACAGGAAGGTGCTCCTCAACTTGGAAGCCGAAAGGCAGCAACTGGAATGGTCTTTCATCAAACAGAATAACAGTCCTACTCACTAACTCCTGTAACAGGTCATTTAACACACGACCATGATGAATTACAATTCTTTGTTGTTAACAATCGACCAAGCTCTCACAACGAACACGTAACTTTAACTGTTTTACAAACTGCCCACAAGGCATGTTGAGTACTCCATCAACAACTACATTTGAAAATACAATATCGTGAAATATTACTTTTACAATTATGTGTATCTTTAAAATCAGCGCAAACTTACCTGGAGCCCAGAACACATCATGGATGTTTTTTTTAGTATACTGTATATAAATATAATTGCCGGCGCGTTTTAAAAAAAACAAACATAAAAATCACAAGATAATTCAGCTCATTTCTTATGACATAATCCAAAACACACGCAAACCGAGTTTTGCATCATGGCGAATGTTTAAAATTTAAATAATGATATATATCACCATATATTTGTTTGGTGTGTACATTATCACAGGACCATTTCAAAAAAGGGTTACAAAGGCTCCTAGTTTGGCTGCTGACGTACGTGGTAAAAGATTGCGTCATTCCCATTTGTACTATTTTGTCAAAACTTTTACTAACCCATGCGCTAATTTACTGTTATATCTGTCTACTTTCTGTTATAACATGTTTCTATCTAAACTTATGTTACTATGTAATAAGCACAAATTCTTCTGTTGTTTAGCTACTTCACATTGGTTTGGGGCGATACTACAAATCTGAGTATCGATATAATACCAAGTAGTTGGCCACATTAATGCTTATACTGAAACTTAAAATGTTCAAGATCATTGAACGTTTCCATTTTTGATCACAATTATAATCAGACAAAAACACATGATGGGCGTGTTACAATATCAATGAATATTAAAATGATTTACTACTATTGACTATGATTTCAATGATTAGTTTTTTGCTCTTAAAGTCCTTCTTTTTCCAGGGACTTACTTCCTATCGTTATAAACAATAACAAAACCGACAAAATATTTTTGCCAATAAGAAATATTGCTCTAACCACTGTAGTATCGACCATATGCAATACTATACTTGGTATCATTACTGTCGATATTTGTATTGATCCAACAACTTTTGTTTACATTCAAGAGCTCGAGGTTCGCAATTATCTTGTCTTCTCACGGTGTGTAATGTAGCATGATTAGCTATTCCTCGTTCTTCAGTGATAATATTGTTGTAAGAAACATAGTTTATTTGCCGCCTTTGGAGTGTGGGTTAGTGATTTAGAAGCTGCACTGTGAAGCGAAATTAGACACTAACTCCACCCAACCTCTGCAACCCAACACCACATGTACATTGAAAGTCCGTGACAAACTATGATGGATGGTAAGAGTATGTTGGGTCAAATGTAAACTCACCGGAACATGTGCATCATCTTAGTGAGATCGAGCTCCAGAGACTGCAGCGCGATATACATCTTGCTTTTTAATTTACTGCCAGACAGAAACTTCAGTCACAAATACATTCCAACAAAGTGACACAATAAAGTGTTGTCTTATTTACACTTACTTGTCTCCGGGAAGCTTGTAAAGGTCAACAAGTCCCTTAAGATGTTTGGAAAACTCCTCAAAGTTCTTCTCCCTTTATTATAACACACATAATGAATATTTTTACGCGTGTGAAAAATTATAATCTCATACTTGAGTCTGTGAAAAATAATAGTGCGCCAAATCAAATAAAACAACATCAACACATTAAACATCAAATAACTATTTAATTGGGGAAGTCTTAATCCGAATAATGCTTACCTTAGATGTTGAATCAACTCGGGGCAGCTCTGTAACAACAATTCTGTCAGCATCTTCAGCCAAACTAAATATGCAGAATTTTGTTACGTAATGGACTGACCGTTGGGTTTTCTCTTTGATGAGCAACTTTGACGTCCACAAGCTGACCAGCGCTGTCGAGCTGCACCTCCACGTAAAACATATCTGAGGTGATGTAACACTCGGTTCCAGATGGGCTCAGGTGGGAGCCCAGCCTGCACGGACAAGAGTAGTCATAATTAAAAAACACAACTAGGAATTAGTTCAATTATAAATAATAATTATAATGTCAACAAGATAAAATGAAAATTTGGTGCGTACATGTTTTGTCTTGCGATGGACTCAAGACGATCTGTCATGGAGGGTAAAGATGAGACTGAAAATAAAGGGAGACAAAATGCTTTCATTATGGAATCGCACCTGCCAAAAATGTATAGAAAAAAAAAAGGTTAGCCTTTTTCAGCTCAAGAATCAAAATTATTTCTCGGATCTCAAACATACAAAAGTACATAATGCTACCACCAATCAGTATCAGCCGATTTTCTTAAAAAATGCATGTGATCGCAGTTGCCAATTATTTCCTTTAATGCGGACCACAAACAGTGATTAGGTGATTTGGCTGATAATGATTTATTTTTAGTCCACCGATTGACTAGCTACCGGCTTATTATATGTCCCCATACACAGTGTGGAGTGGTGGAGTGACTACCCTAAGCCAATAAAAAACGCCTCCATTACAGCAAATACACTACACGTCATAGTATTAAGTATCAATGGAGGAAAAGGCTCAAATAATTTTACACACAAATAAACCAACGGTAGTATCTTAGATAGTAGAGTATCAGGTCAATATTAATTTTTATTCTAAAAGAGTACATGGAGGGCAAAAACCAAAGGATTTTAACGAGAAGTAATTTTTGCTTTTGTTTATTTATAGTGTACTATTTACATTATTTTCTTTAAACAATTGTATGTAATAAAAGAGGATAAGAAATGTGTTTGAATATTGTGTTGATTATTGTTAAATTGTCAATAGCACTCACCATAAATACATTGAAAAATTAACACTTAATATATGCAATCTGACATCTCTGTATTTTTAGGCCGTATCGCAAAACAATGTATATCGGTATTTGAACAAAACGTGCAAAGTGTTTAGTTTAAACTCAACAACACATTACTATTACTACCAGTGTTCTGAAAATTACTTTAACAATCTATATAGTTACTCATTACTTAACCAAAACAAATTATTCAATTACTAGCATAAAAAGGTGGTGTCTGTTGCTGAGCGACATGTAACTTCAGCGAGGGTTTCAGCTGAACTGTTTTTGTTAGTTTTAACAATTAGCAGCGGCAGTAAGTTGGCTCTGACGGCTGTTCTGTTTAATCTTTTCAACGGCTTGTGTTACCTCTGGTTAATAAAGACGAGCCGCCACCCAACCAAGCTACGATGCGGGAACGTCGGCTGTGTGCGGAGGCGAAAGGGGTGGGGCGATGCACAGTAGCGATTTCGGACTTCTTCGCCGCACTGGCCGCAAACAGCCATAACAAAGGCACATCAAAAGATACCTGTATGGCGATATTGTCTCAAATATATATCTCTTTCTAAAATGTGCCGGTATTAACTGTAATACTAGTATACTGCCCAGCCCTAATCTGTATCAATATTGGTATCCAAATCTGCATTATTGAGCCCTGATCGGAACATCCTTAATTGCCGTAGTATCAACCTATGCGTATGGTATAATTACTATAATAATACGCGGGACGTTAGGTTAATTATTAATTTTATTAATAATTTGGAGAGAAAGTATATGGTCATTTATAAACAATTATATTGCACAACACAAAAATATAAACGTTAATTCGAGCATTAACGATATTCTAACGAGTTAGGAATATGACTTTATTCACAAGCATTCCTCAAAGTTGACATGCTGACCTTTTAGTGCCCTCTGCAGGGTCTCCAAACAAGTGAGCAGCAGCTGGTGACCAGAAGCGTTCATCATACCGCGTTTCTCCTGCGAAACAAAAGAGTTGAGCAGTTTGCATGGAAATGACTTAAAGGATTCATATGTAGTAATGTGGCCAGAAATGGTACTGCAATAGTCCTCTCCCACTCTCCATACCTGAGGATGCCAGATATGGTTGCCATCCGAATCCTACGCCAAGGAACATCAAATGGCAATCAACTGTAGGTTTCTCTCGTTTATGCTTGTTGCAAGATGGTTTAAAAAGTAATTATGCCACATTTTACTGATGTCAAATAACCAAATGTATTTGTAAAGTTACGCAGCAATATTTTTGTCAGAGCATATTGTTGGCCTTACCCTGCTAAAATGTCTAGTGCAGTGAAGTGAATTATATTTATATAGCGCTTTTCTCTAGTGACTCAAAGCACTTTACATAGTGAAACCCAATATCTAAGTTACATTTAAACCAGTGTGGGTGGCACTGGGAGCAGGTGGGTAAAGTGTCTTGCCCAAGGACACAACGGCAGTGACTAGGATGGCGGAAGCGGGAATCGAACCTGCAACCCTCAAGTTGCTGGCACGGCCACTCTACCAACCGAGCTATACTGCCCCAGGGGTGCAGGGGTCACCAACGCGGTGCCCGCGGGCACCAGGTAGCCCGTAAAGACCAGATGAGTAGCCCGCTGGCCTGTTCTAAAAATACCTCAAATAGCAGCACTTACCAGTGACCTGCCTCTATTTTTTTAAATTTACGAGCAAGCTGGTCTTGCCTTGCTCGACATTTTTAATTCTAAGAGAGACAAAACTCAAATAGAATTTGAAAATCCAAGAAAAAAATTTAAAGACTTGGTCTTCACTTGTTTAAATAAATACAATATTTTTTTTTAATTTGCTTCTCATAACTTTCAGAGAGACAATTTTAGAGAAAAAATACAACCTTAAAAATGATTTTAGTATTTTTAAACACATATACCTTTTTACCTTTTAAATTCCTTCCTCTTCTTTCCTGACTATTTGAATTAATGTTCAAGTAAAATATTTTTTTATTGTAAAGAATAATACATTTTAATTGAATTCTTCATTTTAGCTTCTGTTTTTTCGACGAAGAATATTTGTGAAATATTTCTTCAAACTTATTATGATTGAAATTCAAAAAAATTATTCTGTCAAATCTAGAAAATCTTTAAAATCAACTTTAAATCTAATTTCAAAGTCTTTTGAATTTCTTTTCAAATTTTTGTTTTGGAACATTTAGAAGAAATAATGATTTGTCTTTGTTAGAAATATAGCTTGGTCCAATTTGTTATATATTATAGCAAAATGCAGATTGGATTTTAACCTATTTAAAGCATGTCATCAAAATTCTAAAATTAATCTTAATCAGGAAAAATTACTCATGATGTTCCATAAATTATTTTTAAAAAAAGATTCAAATTGGCTAGTTTTTCTCTTCTTTTTTTCGGTTGAATTTTGTATTTTAAAGAGTCGAAATTAAAGATAAACTATGTTTCAAAATTTAATTTTAATTTTTTTCCTGTTTTCTCCTCTTCTAACCGTTCAATTAAGTGTTTTTTTCATCATTTATTCTCTACAAAAACCTTCCGTAAAAGGAAAAAAAATGTACGTCGGAATGACTGACAGAAATACCCATTTTATATATATATATATATATATATATATATATATATATATATATATATATATATATACACACATATATATTTGTATTTATTAAAGGTAAATTCAGCAAATTGGCTATTTCTGGCATTTTTTTTAAGTGTGTACAACTGGAAACCCTTAGCATTAATCAGTACCCAAGAAGTAGCTCATGGTTTCAAAAAGGTTGGTGATCCCTGGTCTAGTGAGACCGCACGGACCACCATCGAAATATATTATGTATAATAATATATTATATATCTCATAGGTGTAGTTTGATGGCAAGCCAAGGCCCATCCATCCATTTTCTACCGCTTGTCCCTGGCCAACAGTAAAATTTCCACCACATTTTGTTCAGCATAACTCCATGTTGCATCCAACTTGAGGCACAGCATTCTCTTCTATTTACGCACATCACCATCTTACAGAGTGTGATTCTATTAGTCAACCTAAGTTACGCATAAATCATACTAATAAATCATACCTACTACCACAAAGTAGAAAATCAATAAGTGAAATGCATTATATTGTCCAAGCAAATACCCACCCCATATGTCCCTGATGCACATAGAGCACCAGAAACCGCAATTAGCCGTGCTAATGTTGAAACCCATTTTCTCAGCATATCAGCATATTGAGAACGAAATAGGCTCTGACACTACCCATATCCACATAGGTTTAATTTGTCAAAAATATATTTTTCCCTGTCAGTTCAATTACACGTCATCATAGAGGCTAACAGGCATATATATCCCCCGTTAGCCTGTATGTCTATGTGTCATGGACCGGGCTAGCATGCTAAGCATTACACTAGGAGCTAAGCACTATCACACTAAGCATTTGTTGCACGAACATACTGTATTGGACAATATAGTTTACATACGAAATGCCCATTTCCATTTATTACAAGTAATAAGAAAACGTAAATACCTTACTTACCTATCAAGGAGGAAATTAGCAAGTTTGGCGTCAGATGAAAAAAATCTTCTCCGCCTTCAATTGTCTCCATTATTCAAAGGCATCCCTGATACAAACCTTTGTTTTGCTTCTGGCTTTGTCATGAATAAGTTGAGAATCGTAACGACGCCTTTTAGATTTACTAAGGTCTGACATGTTTAGTAACTTTACCAGTGGCAGTAGCTAGACAACGATGGCCGTGCGTAACTGGCAACCTGGATTTGAAAACACTCACAGACTTTCTAATTAGTCAAATGTTGTTGGGCAGGAAATCAAAATTAAAATAATAAAAATATTTCGGGGCTGTTAATCTAATTTTGAAATTAGCATATCCCGGCTGAATTACTGTTATCAGTTATAAAGGTACTCAAAAAGAACATGATTTATTCATGCCTTTTGACATATCAGGGCCATTGAATGATGACTTGACATGGTTGCTTGACATATGGTACCTTTAAATGTTGTGTTTTCAATTAGAAATGAGACTTCTACCATCTTGTACTATCGTGTTGTCTTACCATGGCCTGGCGTACAACTTTCGAGGTCTCCTGCCACGGGCGGGCAGCATTGTGTTTGGCGTGAAGCCTCTCCAGTAAGACCGTGATGCGACTCTGCTTCTCAGCTTCTGGAAAAACAACAACAAATAAACTTCATGTTTGTGTACACTTAATCTTAATGTAACACTGGTTTATTATATTTGTTTTCAGTTAGTCAGCGCTCAAAGCTCTGTTAGAGCATCTTTATGTAGGGACTGTGTGTTTGATATTTCAGTTTTTTCATAAAATATCTTAATTAACAAATTAGAACGGTATGGCATTAGTGGCCTACTCTTAAACTGGGCAAGAAGCTACTTAACCAGTAGGGAGCAATACGTGAAGCTGGGCAAATATATGTCTACAACGCTAAATATATCCTGTGGCGTACCCCAGGGATCAATACTGGGTCCAAAATTGTTTAAACTTTATATGTATACGAGCTTTGTAAGGTGACAAAGGACTTAAAGTTACAAGTATTTGCAGAAGGCACAACTGCGTTTTGTTCAGGAGTGAACACACAGAGGCCAATACAAATGATACAGAAGAAATAAAAAAAATAGTTTGACAAAAACAGACTATCTTTGAATCTCAGTAAAACCAAAACATGCTATTCGGTAACAGTAGACAAGAAAGACAAAAACAAATACAAAAAGACCGAGCAGATAGTGACAGCGTAAAAAGAAAGCAAATATTTGTGTGCAATAATTGATTAAATAATTACCTGGCAATCACATATAAAAATACACAACATAAAGTGACAGAAAATATGTCAACATTGAATCAAGCAAAATAAGTATTGGATAGAACTCACTCCATATTTTCTCCTGCACGCTAGTTCTACCATATCTGAGTTATTGTGTAAAAATATGGGGAAATAACTACAAAAGAACACTTTGTTCACTAACCGTGTTACAAAAGAGGTCAGTTGGCATAATATAGAGAACATTCAAACCCTTTAGTTTAATTATTGAATCAAAAATACTGCAACTGAATGATTTGGGGAATTTTCAAAAAGCCAAAATTATCCACAAGCCAAACTATATAACCTGCTACCCAAGAATGTACAACATTTCTTCTCAAAAGGAGAAATATCAATCAATCAATCAATGTTTACTTATATAGCCCTAAATCACTAGTGTCTCAAAGGGCTGCACAAACCACTACGACATCCTCGGTAGGCCCACATAAGGGCAAAGAAAACACACACCCAGTGGGACGTCGGTGACAATGATGACTATGAGAACCTTGGAGAGGAGGAAAGCAATGGATGTCGAGCGGGTCCAACATGTGAAAGTTCAATCCATAATGGATCCAACACAGTCGCAAGAGTCCAGTCCAAAGCGGATCTAACACAGCAGCGAGAGTCCCGTTCACAGCGGAGCCAGCAGGAAAACATCCCAAGCGGAGGCGGATCCACAGCGCAGCGATGTCCCCAGCCGATACACAGGCAAGCAGTACATGAACACCGGATCGGACCGGACCCCCTCCACAAGGGAGAGTGGGACATAGGAGAAAAAGAAAAGAAACGGCAGATCAACTGGTCTAAAAAGGGAGTCTATTTAAAGGCTAGAGTATACAAATGAGTTTTAAGGTGAGACTTAAATGCTTCTACTGAGGTGGCATCTCGAACTGTTACCGGGAGGGCATTCCAGAGTACTGGAGCCTGAAATGAAAACGCTCTATAGCCCACAGACAAATATGACTTTAGAAAAAGTGTAATTTAAAACATATGTACGTACGCACGACACCTACAACTTCAGTATATCAGTGTGTGGAATTGAATTATGGAATGGATTATGCAAAGAAGCCAAAAAGTACCAATGATCCAATTTAACAAACTGTTAAAAATCAAAGTGTATACAAAGTACCAACATTTTGAACCTTAATGAAAATTACATCAATCAATCAATCAATGTTTACTTATATAGCCCTAAATCACTAGTGTCTCAAAGGGCTGCACAAACCACTACGACATCCTTGGTAGGCCCACATAAGGGCAAGGAAAACTCACACCCAGTGGGACGTCGGTGACAATGATGACTATGAGAACCTTGGAGAGGAGGAAAGCAATGGATGTCGAGCGGGTCTAACATGATACTGTGAAAGTTCAATCCATAATGGATCCAACACAGTCGCAAGAGTCCAGTCCAAAGCGGATCCAACACAGCAGCGAGAGTTTATTTATCTCACTTGGTTAATTACAACTTATTTAACTATTTATTTTCCCGATAATTTTATTATTTATCATTTATGGAGTCAAATTGAGAACAGGAAGTGAACAGATATGTCAATAATAGCTATAACATGGAAAAGGGGTAGAATTAAAAAAGCTCTGCTTCTTGCTCCTCTTTTACAGAAAGGTTGTGAAGAAAAACTTGTGATACACGGTATCATGTTGAAACTTTAAGCATGTTAAAAAAAACCCGTAAAAGTCGCTTTTTTGATTTGATCTAGTTGTATTCCAGTTTATAGTAGCAAGATAGAACAACGACCATCACATTTTGCAGATAGAAGACAATTAAGTATCCATTGGATAGGTTGATGGGCAACACTAAATTGGCCCTAGTGTGCGAATGTGAGTGTGAATGTTGTCTGTCTATCTGTGTTGGCCCTGTGTTGAGGTGGCGACTTGTCCAGGGTGTACACTGCCTTCCGCCTTATTGTAGCTGAGATAGGCTCCCACAACCCCGAAGGGGATAAGCGGTAGAAAAATGGATGGACAGTTGGGGCTCTCCCCTCAACTTTATCAGAGCATGCTAAAAAATGTTCAAGTAAAAAATATTAGACTATTTTTGGGGAATTAATTATAAATCAAACACACAATCAGATGAGGGTTTGAACCAAAAAAAAAACATGAGGACCAAAACGACATGACCACTAATCAGTGTAATACCTACTATATATCAACAATAAATTAAATTGTCCAAAACGTGACATGACCACTAATCAGTGTAATACCTATTATATATCAACAATAAATTAAATTGTCCAAAATGTGTGTTATAGAGCAGTGTTTTTCAACCACTGTGCCGCGGCACACTAGTGTGCCGTGAGATGCAGTCTGGTGTACCGTGGGATATTATCTAGTTTCACCTATTTGGGGTAAAAATATAATTTGCAAAGCAGTAATAATAGTCGGCAAATGATGTGCTGTTGTTGAGTGTCGGTGCGGTCTAGAGCGGGAGGTAGTGTGCAGGTTAAAAGGTGTCTAATGCTTAAGCCAAAAATAAACAGAAGGTGAGTGCCCCTAAGAAAGGGCATTGAAACTTAGGGAAGGCTATGCGGAACAAAACTAAAACTGAACTACAAAGTAAACAAAACCAGAATGTTGGACGACAGCAAAGACTTACTGCGGAGCAAAGACGGCGTCCACAAAGTACATCCGTACATGACAATCAACAATGTCTCCACAAAGAAGGATAATCCATCCATTTTCTACCGGTTATTCCCTTCGGGGTCACGGGGGGCGCTGGAGCCTATCTCAGCTACAATCGGGCGGAAGGCGGTGTACACCCTGGACAAGTCGCTACCTCGCCACAGGGTAAAAACAACGGAAATATTCTTAATTGCTAAAACAAAGTAGATGCGGGAAATATTGCTTAAAGGAATACATGAAACTGCCATAGGAAAATACCCCAAAAAAATAGAAGCGCAAGACAAGAAGTAAAACACTACACACAGGAAAACCGCAAAAAATAAAAAATAAGTTAGTGCGTGATTTGACAGGTGGTGACAGTACACCTACTTTGAGACAAAAGCTATATTGATGCATGCTTGGTTATGCTTTAAAGTCATATCCAACAATTGTGACAAAAACTTTTTACTGTCAACTTTTTTTAATGATTTCTGCTGGTGGTGTGCCTCCGCATTTTTTCAACGCAAAAAATGTGGCTTGGCCCAAAAAAGGTTGAAAAACGCTGTTATAGAGAGATCTTGCCCCAAGTGGAGGAGTTCAAGTACCTCAGAGTCTTGTTCACGGGCGAGGGAAGAGTGGATCGTGACATCGACAGGCGGATCAGTGCGGCGTCTTCAGCAATGCGGACGCTGTATCGATCCGTTGTGGTGAAAAAGGAGTTAAGCAGGAAGGCAAAGTTCTCAATTTACCGGTCGATCTACGTTCGAATCCTCACCTATGGTCATGAGCTTTGGGTCATGACCGAAAGGACAAGATCACGGGTACAAGCGGCCGAAATGAGTTTCCTCCGCCGGCTCTCCCTTAGAGATAGGGTGAGAAGCTCTGTCATCCGGGAGGAGCTCAAAGTTAAACCGCTGCTCCTCCACATGGAGAGGAGCCAGATGAGGTGGTTCGGGCATCTGGTCAGGATGCCACCCGAACGCCTCCCTAGGGAGGTGTTTTAAAGGCCTACTGAAACCCACTACTACCCACCACGCAGTCTGATAGTTTATATATCAATGATGAAATATTAACATTGCAACACATGCCAATACGGCCTTTTTAATTTACTAAATTACAATTTTAAATTTCCCAGGAGTTTCGTCTTGAAAACGTTGTGTAATGATGACGTGTACGCAAGACGTCACAGGTTTTTAGGAAATATGAGCGCTGCACACACACACAGCTAAAAGTCGTCTGCTTGAACCGCATAATTATACAGTTTTTTGGACATCTGTGTTGCTGAATCTTTTGCAATTTGTTCAATTAATATTGAAGAAGTCACAGTCGAAAGATGGAGTTGGGAAGCTTCAGCCTTTAGCCACACAAACACACGGTGATTCCTTGTTTAAAATTCCTCGAGGTGAAACTTTCCTATGGATCAGAGCGCGGTCAAGAGAACATGGATCCCGACCACATGTCAACCAGCAGGTTTCGGTGAGAAAATTGTGGTAAAAAAGTCCGTTGTTACCGGAGAAAAGCTGAGCTTGTGCCGTCCATAGCTGCCGTCGACTCCCCTGAGACACTGCGCGTCAAGACACCCGTGGAGACACCCCTCCGACTATCAGGTACTATTTAACTCACTAAAACACTAGCAACACAACAGAAAGATAAGGGATTTCCCAGAATTAACGTAGTAAATGTGTCTAAAAACATCGGAATTCGTCCCAATGCAATCGTGTTTTTTTTTCTCTAGTCCGTCGCTATCAATATCCTCAAACACGAATCTTTGATCCTCGCTCAAATTAATGGAGGAAATTGTCGTTTTCTCGGTCCGAATAGCACTTTTTGTTGGAGGCTCCCATTAAAAACAATGCGAATATGTGAGGAGCCATCAAACATGTGACGTCATCGTCTGCGACTTCCGGTAGAGGCAGGACTTTTCTCTTAGCACCGTAAGTTGCGAACTTTATCGTGGATGTTCTCTACTAAATCCATCCATCCATTTTCTACCGCTTATACCCTTTTAGGGGTCGCGGGGGGCGCTGGCGCCTATCTCAGCTACAATCGGGCGGAAGGCGGGGTACACCCTGGACAAGTCGCTACCTCACCACAGGGTAAAAACAACGGAAATATTCTTAATTGCTAAAACAAAGTAGATGCGGGAAATATTGCTTAAAGGAATACATGAAACTGCCACAGGAAAATACCCCAAAAACATAGAAGCGCAAGACAAGAAGTAAAACACTACACACAGGAAAACCGCAAAAAATAAAAAATAAGTTAGTGCGTCATTTGACAGGTGGTGACAGTACACCTACTTTGAGACAAAAGCTATATTGATGCATGCTTGGTTATGCTTTAAAGTCATATCCAACAATTGTGACAAAAACTTTTTACTGTCAACTTTTTTTAATGATTTCTGCTGGTGGTGTGCCTCCGCATTTTTTCAACGCAAAAAATGTGGCTTGGCCCAAAAAAGGTTGAAAAACGCTGTTATAGAGAGATCTTGCCCCAAGTGGAGGAGTTCAAGTACCTCAGAGTCTTGTTCACGAGCGAGGGAAGAGTGGATCGTGACATCGACAGGCGGATCAGTGCGGCGTCTTCAGTAATGCGGACGCTGTATCGATCCGTTGTGGTGAAAAAGGAGTTAAGCAGGAAGGCAAAGTTCTCAATTTACCGGTCAATCTACGTTCGAATCCTCACCTTTGGTCATGAGCTTTGGGTCATGACCGAAAGGACAAGATCACGGGTACAAGCGGCCGAAATGAGTTTCCTCCGCCGGCTCTCCCTTAGAGATAGGGTGAGAAGCTCTGTCATCCGGGAGGAGCTCAAAGTTAAACCGCTGCTCCTCCACATGGAGAGGAGCCAGATGAGGTGGTTCGGGCATCTGGTCAGGATGCCACCCGAACGCCTCCCTAGGGAGGTGTTTTAAAGGCCTACTGAAACCCACTACTACCCACCACGCAGTCTGATAGTTTATATATCAATGATGAAATATTAACATTGCAACACATGCCAATACGGCCTTTTTAGTTTACTAAATTACAATTTTAAATTTCCCAGGAGTTTCGTCTTGAAAACGTTGTGTAATGATGACGTGTACGCAAGACGTCACAGGTTTTTAGGAAATATGAGCGCTGCACACACACACAGCTAAAAGTCGTCTGCTTGAACCGCATAATTATACAGTTTTTTGGACATCTGTGTTGCTGAATCTTTTGCAATTTGTTCAATTAATATTGAAGAAGTCACAGTCGAAAGATGGAGTTGGGAAGCTTCAGCCTTTAGCCACACAAACACACGGTGATTCCTTGTTTAAAATTCCTCGAGGTGAAACTTTCCTATGGATCAGAGCGCGGTCAAGAGAACATGGATCCCGACCACATGTCAACCAGCAGGTTTCGGTGAGAAAATTGTGGTAAAAAAGTCAGTTGTTACCGGAGAAAAGCTGAGCTTGTGCCGTCCATAGCTGCCGTCGACTCCCCTGAGACACTGCGCGTCAAGACACCGGTGGACACACCCCTCCGACTATCAGGTACTATTTAACTCACTAAAACACTAGCAACACAACAGAAAGATAAGGGATTTCCCAGAATTAACCTAGTAAATGTGTCTAAAAACATCGGAATTCGTCCCAATGCAATCGCGTTTTTTTTTTTCTCTAGTCCGTCGCTATCAATATCCTCAAACACGAATCTTTCATCCTCGCTCAAATTAATGGAGGAAATTGTCGTTTTCTCGGTCCGAATAGCACTTTTTGTTGGAGGCTCCCATTAAAAACAATGCGAATATGTGAGGAGCCATCAAACATGTGACGTCATCGTCTGCGACTTCCGGTAGAGGCAGGGCTTTTCTCTTAGCACCGTAAGTTGCGAACTTTATCGTGGATGTTCTCTACTAAATCCATCCATCCATTTTCTACCGCTTATACCCTTTTCGGGGTCGCGTGGGGCGCTGGCGCCTATCTCAGCTACAATCGGGCGGAAGGCGGGGTACACCCTGGACAAGTCGCCACCTCATCGCAGGGCCAACACAGATAGACAGACAACATTCACACTCACATTCACACACTAGGGCCGATTTAGTGTTGCCAATCAACCTATCCCCAGGTGCATGTCTTTGGAAGTGGGAGGAAGCCGGAGTACCCGGAGGGAACCCACGCATTCACGGGGAGAACATGCAAACTCCACACAGAAAGATCCCGAGCCTGGATTTGAACCCAGGACTGCAGGAGCTTCGTATTGTGAGGCAGACGCACTAACCCCTCTGCCACCGTCACAGGTTTTTAGGAAATATGAGCGCTGCACACACACACAGCTAAAAGTCGTCTGCTTGAACCGCATAATTATACAGTTTTTTGGACATCTGTGTTGCTGAATCTTTTGCAATTTGTTCAATTAATATTGAAGAAGTCACAGTCGAAAGATGGAGTTGGGAAGCTTCAGCCTTTAGCCACACAAACACACGGTGATTCCTTGTTTAAAATTCCTCGAGGTGAAACTTTCCTATGGATCAGAGCGCGGTCAAGAGAACATGGATCCCGACCACATGTCAACCAGCAGGTTTCGGTGAGAAAATTGTGGTAAAAAAGTCCGTTGTTACCGGAGAAAAGCTGAGCTTGTGCCGTCCATAGCTGCCGTCGACTCCCCTGAGACACTGCGCGTCAAGACACCCGTGGAGACACCCCTCCGACTATCAGGTACTATTTAACTCACTAAAACACTAGCAACACAACAGAAAGATAAGGGATTTCCCAGAATTAACGTAGTAAATGTGTCTAAAAACATCGGAATTCGTCCCAATGCAATCGTGTTTTTTTTTCTCTAGTCCGTCGCTATCAATATCCTCAAACACGAATCTTTCATCCTCGCTCAAATTAATGGAGGAAATTGTCGTTTTCTCGGTCCGAATAGCACTTTTTGTTGGAGGCTCCCATTAAAAACAATGCGAATATGTGAGGAGCCATCAAACATGTGACGTCATCGTCTGCGACTTCCGGTAGAGGCAGGACTTTTCTCTTAGCACCTTAAGTTGCGAACTTTATCGTGGATGTTCTCTACTAAATCCATCCATCCATTTTCTACCGCTTATACCCTTTTAGGGGTCGCGGGGGGCGCTGGCGCCTATCTCAGCTACAATCGGGCGGAAGGCGGGGTACACCCTGGACAAGTCGCCACCTCATCGCAGGGCCAACACAGATAGACAGACAACATTCACACTCACATTCACACACTAGGGCCAATTTAGTGTTGCCAATCAACCTATCCCCAGGTGCATGTTTTTGGAGGTGGGAGGAAGCCGGAGTACCCGGAGTACCCGGAGGGAACCCACGCATTCACGGGGAGAACATGCAAACTCCACACAGAAAGATCCCGAGCCTGGATTTGAACCCAGGACTGCAGGAACTTTGTATTGTGAGGCAGACGCACTAACCCCTCTGCCACCGTGAAGCCCTCTCTACTAAATCCTTTCACCAAAAATATGGCAATATCGCGAAATGATCAAGTATGACACATAGAATGGACCTGCTATCCCCGTTTAAATAAGAAAATCTTATTTCAGTGGGCCTTTTCGGGCACGTCCGACCGGTAGGAAGCCACGGGGAAGACCCAGGACACGATGTGAAGACTATGTCTCCCGGCTGGCCTGGGAACGCCTCCGGATCCCCCGGGAGGCGCTGGATGAAGTGGCTGGGGAGAAGGAAGTCTGGGCTTCCCTGTTTAGGCTGCTGCCCCCGCGACCCGACCTCAGATAAGCGGAAGAAGATGGATGGATCATTTTAAATGAAGAGCAAACCCTTAACATTTGACAACCAAACAATTAAACAAGGCGACACGGTAAAGAATCTGGGTATTATCTTCGACCCAACTCTCCTTTGAGGCACACATTAAAAGCGTTACTAAAACGGCCTTCTTTCATCTCTGTAATATCGCTAAAATTCGCTCCATTCTGTCCACTAAAGACGCTGAGATCATTATCCATGCGTTTGTTACGTCTCGTCTCGATTACTGTAACGTATTATTTTCGGGTCTCCCCATGTCTAGCATTAAAAGATTACAGTTGGTACAAAATGCGGCTGCTAGACTTTTGACAAGAACAAGAAAGTTTGATCACATTACACCTGTACTGGCTCACCTGCACTGGCTTCCTGTGCACTTAAGATGTGACTTTAAGGTTTTACTACTTACGTATAAAATACTACATGGTCTAGCTCCATCTTATCTTGCCGATTGTATTGTACCATATGTCCCGGCAAGAAATCTGAGTTCAAAGGACTCCGGCTTATTAGTGATTCCCAAAGCCCAAAAAAAGTCTGCGGGCTATAGAGCATTTTCCGTTCGGGCTCCAGTACTCTGGAATGCCCTCCCGGTAACAGTTCGCGATGCCACCTCAGTAGAAGCATTTAAGTCTCACCTTAAAACTCATTTTTATACTCTAGCCTTTAAATAGACTCCCTTTTTAGACCAGTTGATCTGCCGTTTCTTTTCTTTTTCTTCTATGTCCCACTCTCCCGTGTGGAGGGGGTCCGGTCCGATCCGGTGGCCATGTACTGCTCGCCTGTGTATCGGCTGGGGACATCTCTGCGCTGCTGGTCCGCCTACGCTTGGGATGGTTTCCTGCTGGCTCCGCTGTGAACGGGACTCTCGCTGCTGTGTCTTGGATCCTCCTTGGACTGGACTCTCGCGACTGTGTTGTATCCATTGTGGATTGAACTTTCGAAGTATCCTGTTGGATCCGCTCGACATCCATTGCTTTCCTCCTCTCTAAGGTTCTCATAGTCATCATTGTCACCGACGTCCCACTGGGTGTGAGTTTTCCTTGCCCTTATGTGGGCCTACCGAGGATGTCGTGGTGGTTTGTGCAGCCCTTTGAGACACTAGTGATTTAGGGCTATATAAGTAAACATTGATTGATTGATTGATTAATGAATGCACTCCACTCCACATTGCAAATAAAATAATTCACTATACCGTAAAATATTAAAAATAGGAATAATTAAATTTTTGTTGGTATTTCAACATTTTACTGCCACTTGGGTGCAAAAGTTACACATCTAGTACTAACATGTTTATTACTGTGTACGTACTAGAGAGCATCATCTAGTGTTATTACGCACTTAAACAGCATATTTATGTTGAAAATGTAAAATAATAATACACAGAGGGTACATTGTTGGCTAACTTATTGTTAGCTGAACTCGCATTGTTTTTAGCCGAAATTAACCTAGCGGTCACAGCGGAGAGGGAGAAAAAAAACACCCGAGTCTCAGCTTACCCGTCACCTCTTCCGTTTTGACCCGGTCCAAGTGGGACTGGGTCCCCCCTTGGGGAACGGAGAGGGAAAGTTCCGTTGCGGGACTTCCCTGCATAGCCACACTAGGCCCCGCCGCCATTGTGCGAGCTCGTCTTCCCCGCTGCCACCCGGCTTCCGTAGTCTACCGTAATGCTCATTAAACGAGGAAAGTAAATTTTATTTAGATTCTTACCAATTTAGCCTGGAATACGTTGGCTGATTATCTGCATGTTTGGTTTACAATATAACAGATATTTAAATTATGTACATTGATTTTTTTAATTTTTTTTTAAACATCAATTTTATGTTGTAATGCCGGATGGACACGCCAGATGGCGCACCATTGCTGCACTGCATGGGTCAGCAACCTTTTTGAAACAAAGAGCTACTTCTTGGGTACTGATTAATGCGAAGGGCTACCAGTTTGATACACACTTCAATAAATTGCCAGAAATAGCCAATTTGCTGAATTTACCTTTAATAAACAAATCTATATATATAAAAAAATGGGGATTTCTGTCTGTCATTCCGTCGTACATTTTTTTTTCCTTTTACGGAACGTTTTTTGTAGAGAATAAATGATGAAAAAACATTTAATTGAACGGTTTAAAAGATGAGAAAACAGTAAAAAAATGAAAATACATTTTTAAAACATAGTTTATCTTCAATATCGACTCTTTGAAATTCAAAATTCAACCGAAAAAAAGAAGAGAAAAACTAGCTAATTCGAATCTTTTTGGAAAAAAAAAAAAAGGAATTTATGGAACATCATTAGTAATTTTTCCTGATTAAGATTAATATTATAATTTTGATGACATGTTTTAAATAGGTTAGAATCCAATCTGCATTGTGTTGGAATATGTAACAAATTGGACCAAGCTATATTGATAACAAAGACAAATTATTATTTCTTCTAGATTTTCTGGAATAAAAATTGTAAAAGAAAATCAAAAGACTTTGAAATAAGATTTACATTTAATTCTACAGATTTTCTAGATTTTCAAGAATATTTTTTTAGAATTTTAATCACAATAAGTTTGAAGAAATATTTCACAAATATTATTCGTCGAAAAAACAGAAGCTAAAATGAAGAATTAAATTAAAATGTATTTATTATTCTTTAAAAAAATAAAAATACTTGGACATTGATTTAAATTGTCAGGAAAGAAGAGGTAGGAATTTAAAAGGTAACAAGGTATATGTTTTTAAAAATCCTAAAATCATTTTTAAGGCTGTATTTTTTCTCTAAAATTGTCTTTCTGAAAGTTATAAGAAGCAAAGTAAAGAAAATAAATGAATTTATTTAAACAAGTGAAGACCAAGTCTTTAAAATATTTTCTTGCATTTTGAAATTCTATTTGAGTTTTGTCTCTCTTAGAATAAAAAATGTTGAGCAAAGTGAGACCAGCTTGCTAGTAAACAAATACAATTTAAAAAATAGAGGCAGCTCACTGGTAAGTGCTGCTATTTGAGCTATTTTTAGAACAGGCCTGCGGGCGACTCATCTGGTCCTTACGGGCTACCTGGTGCCCGCGGGCACCGCGTTGGTGACCCCTGCTGCACTGCAATCTAATTTTCATCAGTTTTGATTATGGCTCACTACAAAAAAAAAAAAAAAAATACAGCGAAAACTGAAAAATCTTGATCAATGCTGTCTTTTAACGATGTGTACATTTTATCTCCAATTGGTAATTAAGAAACTTGATGAGAGGAAATACAAACACACACCTGAGCCCAGTGAACAGCTGAGCCCGTGCCAGTGAGGACTCTCTGGGGAGGATTTTCCCACCAACCATTATGACCTGCCCGTGAGAGCGCACACTATTATATATGTGTGTGTGTACGTGTGTGTGTGTGTGTGTGTGTCTACATGTGAGCATTTGTGCATGTACAAAGATTTGGGAACATGATTAAAAAAAACACACACACACGTATCTGCATCCTCATGAAATGGCTGCAGACAGACTGGCATGGTGTTGGCAAAGGAGGAGGAGAAAAAAAAAAAGGGGGCGGCGGCTCTTTGTAATTGATGTGCCTCACCAGAGCTTTTCGCTGGAAGATGAGGTAGGCGCCGGTGCCAAAACAGCAGCCGGGAGAAAAGGATGCACGGGCCTTTAGGGAAGTACCGTCGTGGGCTGAAACAGTGCCCATCAATCAGAGGCTAGTTCACCTTACCATGCCAATTGGTGAGGAGGGACCGTGCACACGCCAAGGGAAAGGTGGCGGCGGCGGCACAGGGACTGAGACTGGCACACTGGCTAAGCCCTTGCTAATCCTCATGGTGGGTGTAAACAGTGCCATGACCGAGCTCCAGCACCGTGCCGAGTCAGTCAGATTTGAGTTTATGAAAGTTCAACTGCTGCTCCGAAAGTGCATATTCATACCTCAAAAAGGATGTAAGCATGCCAACATAACTACTGCAATACAGCACACATACAATATAGAGAATGTTTGGCTATTTACAACAATGCATAATATTGTATCAATTCTGTATAACAAGAAAGAGAAACAGTGATTTACGGCACGGAACGTCACACTGTCATGAGTCTTCAACCTCACGGCAGTATGCTACAATTCGCAACTTTGTTTGGCCCCATGTTGGGTTATTTTGCAGCGGCAATTTACAAAACCCAAAACCAGTGAAGTTGGCACGTTGTCCATCCATCCATTTTCTACCGCTTATTCCTTTTGGGGTCGCTGGTGCCTATCTCAGCTACAATCGGGCGGAAGGTGGTGTACACCCTGGACAAGTCGCCACCTCATCGCAGGGCCAACACAGATAGACAGACAACATTCACACTCACATTCACACACTAGGGACCATTTAGTGTTGCCAATCAACCTATCCCCAGGTGCATGTCTTTGGAAGTGGGAGGAAGCCGGAGTACCCGGAGGGAACCCACGCACTCACGGGGAGAACATGCAAACTCCACACTGAAAGATCCCGAGCCTGGGATTGAACCCAAGACTGCAGGACCTTCGTATTGTGAGGCAGACGCACTAACCACTCTGGCACCGTGAAGCCCGTTGGCACATTGTGTAATTCGTAAATAAAAACCGAATACGATGATTTGCAAATTATTTTCAACTTATATTCAATTGAATGGACTGCAAATACAAAATATTTCCTGTTCGAACTGGAAAACGTTATTTTTTGCAAATAATCATTAACTTAGAATTTAATGGCAGTAACACATTGCAAAAAAGTTGGCACAGGGGCATTTTTACCACTGTGTTACATGGCCTTTCCTTTTAACAACACTCAGTAAACGTTTGGGAACTGAGGAGACCAATTTCTGAAGCTTTTTAGGTGGAATTAATTCCCATTCTTGCTTGATGTACAGCTTAAGTTGTTCAACAGTCCGGGTTCTTCGTTGTGGTATTTTAGGCTTCATATTGCGCCACACATTTTCAATGGGAGACAGGTCTGGACTACAGGCAGGCCATAGTAGTACCCCCACTCTTTTACTATGAAGCCACACTGTTGTAATACGTGGCTTTGCATTGTCTTGCTGAAATAAGCAGGGGCGTCCATGGATGGCAACATATGTTGCTCCAAAACCTGTATGTAGCTTTCAGCATTAATGGTGCCTTCACAGATGTGTAAGTTACCCATGCCTTGGGCACTAATACACCCCCATACCATCACAAATGCTGGCTTTTGAACTTTGTGCCTTTAATAATCCGGATAGTTCTTTTCCTCTTTGTTCCAGAACACACGACGTCCACAGTTTCAAAAAACAATTTGAAATGTGGACTCATCAGTCCATCTTAGATGAGCTCTAAAACAGTGGTTTTCTAAAAGTCTTCCTGAGCCCATGTGGTGATATCCTTTACACACTGTTGTCGGTTTTTGATGGTTTTTGAAGTCATGGGCATTCAATGTTGGTTTTCAGTCTTGCCAGTAATTTCTCCAGATTCTATGAACCTTTTGATATTACAGAATAGAATAGAATAGACTTAATTGTCATTATATTTGCATATAACGAGATTAAAGACTCCAATTTAAGGTGTGGTAGTGGGAACAAATATGGGGTAAAATAAATAACACAAGAGGTAGTAATAAAGGAAAAAAACTAACAATTGAAATAAACAGACTACTATCCAATAAAAATAACAAGCAAACCTGTACAATATACAAAACACTGTAGAAATACAAAATACTGTAGAATATACAGAAGAAAAGAAGAGTACCGAAGTAATAATTAACAATCAGTGTTGGACGTATTGCACTCGAAGAGTAGTATTGCACAGTAGGGTATTAGGGCAGGATATTGTACAGGGGTGAATTACTATTATTATAAGTTAGAGTTCAACATGGTGACAGCTCTGGGAAAAAAGCTGTCTCTGAGCCTGTTTGTTCTGGCTCTGATGCACTTGTAGCGCCTGCCCAATGGTAGCAAGTGGAACAGGTGGTAGCCAGGGTGTATGCTGTCTTTGGTGATGGTTTTTGCTTTCTTGAGGCAACAGGAGTTATGTAAATCCTTCAGGGAGGGCAGGGGGCAGCCGATGATTTTTTCTGCAGACTTTATGACCCTCTGAATCGCCTGTTTGTCTGCTTCAGTGCAGCTGGCGTACCACACTGTTATGCAGTACCAGAGGTGGGTAGTAACGCGCTACATTTACTCCGTTACATCTACTTGAGTGACTTTTGGGATGAATTGTACTTCTAAGAGTAGTTTTTATGCAACATACTTTTACTTTTACTTGAGTATATTTATAGAGAAGAAACGCTACTTTTACTCCGCTCCATTTATCTGCAATCAGCTCGCTACTCGATACTTTTTTTTTTTATCGATCTGTTAATGCACGCTTTGTTTGTTTTGTTTTTGTCAGACACGCATTCAAAGTAGGAACTACGTATGCTTGCGTTTCACCAATCACATGCAGTCACTGGTGACAGGTGGTCACGTGACCGTCACACGTAGATCCCGACATGTTGAAAAACTTATTGGGGTGTTACCATTTAGTGGTCAACTGGACGGAATATGTACTGTACTGTGCAATCTAATAATAAAAGTTTCAATCAATCAACCAATCAATCAAAAGTGTAAAGGAAAAAAGACACTTTTTATTTCAACCGTACTTCCTGTCAAAAGCCTAAAGACTGATCGCACAGTTCCTGTCTTCACAACAAAAGTGCCGCTCCATCGCACAAAATAAGAGTCTCCGAAAGCCAGCGCAAACAAACTAGCAAACTACGGAGTTTGCCGCCAATGTATTTCTTGTAAAGTGTATAAAAACGAATATGGAAGCTGGACAAATAAGATGCCAAAAACCAACGACTTTCATGTGGTATTAGACAGGAAGGAGGAACTTTTTTTCTCCTCCATTTGAAAACCGGGACGTTATCAGCACTATACTGTCTGATTCCAATCAATGCAAGTCATCAGAATCAGGTAATACACCAACTTATAGTCTTGTCTTCATTAAAGATAGGAATCTATATGTTAAACATGCATGTATATTCATTAAAACACCTTTAACATGTCAACAAAAACAGCAAAATAAATAAATATAAATTATATACTGTATATATATATATATGTATATATATATATATATATATATATATATATATATATATATATATATATATATATGATATGTGTGTATGTTTATGTATATATGAGGTAGATCACCTCGACTTGGTCATTTATTAAGTAATTGATTAACGTTGAAAAACTTATTTGGGTGTTACCATTTAGTGGTCAATTGTACGGAATATGTACTGTACTGTGCAATCTACTAATACAAGTTTCAATCAATCAATCAATGAATGCCTACTGAGCCTATGGTGCTGTTAAGTTATTGTGGCTCAATTTGCCGTAATTTTTATTTATTTAAATGTATTATTATTTTAATATATAATATTGTTTTAGTTGCTTAAGAGATATTCCTGGCTCTGAATTTGCTCATTGCTATTTTTATGTTTTTGTGCATTATTTGTTGCCGTAATCATTAAACAATCAGGTTACTCATCAGTTACTCAGTACTTGAGTAGTTTTTTCACAACATACTTTTTACTTTTACTCAAGTAAATATTTGGGTGACTACTCCTTACTTTTACTTGAGTAATAAATCTTTAAAGTAACAGTACTCTTACATGAGTACAATTTCTGGCTACTCTACCCACCTCTGTGCAGTACGTCAGCAGGCTCTCGACAGCCGAGCGATAGAAGGTCATCATCAGCTGCCTCTCCATTCTGTTCTTCTTCAGCACCCTCAGGAAGTGGAGTCTCCGCTAGGCCTTCCGGATTACGGACCGTAGATGGTGGAATCCCTAAATTCCTTGCAATAGCTCATTGAGAAAAGTTGTTCCTTAAACTGTTCGACAATTTACTCACGCATTTGTTGACAAAGTGATGACCCGCACCCCATCCTTTTTTGTAAATGACTAAGTATTTTATGGAAGCTGCTTTTATACCCAATCATGGCACCCACCTGTTCCCGATTAGCCTGTTCACCTGTGGGATGTTCCAAATAAGTGTTTGATGAGCATTCCTCAACTTTCTCAGTCTTTTTTGCCACTTGTACCAGTTTTATTTTTAAACATTTTGCAGGCACCATATTCCAAATTAGCTAATATTTGCAAAAAAATTACAAAGTTTCAATATAGAGACAACTTCTTTTTCCACTCTACTGGTACTTCATTTAAGCCAGGTGTATACTTTTGCGTCACGTAACTTGCATAAACGACACTGTCCTGCCCCCTCACCCTGCGTACCTTCCGGCAAACCTTGTATGTACCTCCCGAAAATCCAAATTTTGCATTAGTGGCGACGCAGACCGCTGAGCTGTGATTGGTTAACTTCTGCAGAGTAGGTTCCTTCAACACAGGAGAAGACTTTGTGCTTGAAATGCACAAATTATTGTACGAAATAAAGCAACTGTGTTTAAACATTTGCATGAAAATAATAATATTGTGTACGTTAAATCGCAGCGCGCTTTACAAATAATTACTGAATGCGTCGTTTTTAGTTTATTGTGTTGTTGTTGCGTCCAGAAGAAGTCTCAAAGTACGACAAACTGTTTAACTTTTATTGCCAAACATCAATAACACATCACCATACACCCATCCATCCATCCATTTTTTACCGCTTATTCCCTTTCGGGGTCGCGGGGGGCGCTGGCGCCTATCTCAGCTACAATCGGGCGGAAGGCAGGGTACACCCTGGACAAGTCGTCACCTCATCGCAGGGCCAACACAGATAGACAGACAACATTCACACTCACATTCACACACTAGGGCCAATTTAGTGTTGCCAATCAACCTATCCCTAGGTGCATGTCTTTGGAAGTGGGAGGAAACCGGAGTACCCGGAGGGAACCCACGCATTCACGGGGAGAACATGCAAACTCCACACAGAAAGATCCCGAGCCTGGATTTGAACCCAGGACTGCAGGAACTTCATATTGTGAGGCAGACGCACTAACCCCTCTGCCACCGTGAAG
The DNA here is from genome assembly GCF_033978795.1 of Nerophis ophidion. Lineage (NCBI taxonomy): Eukaryota > Metazoa > Chordata > Actinopteri > Syngnathiformes > Syngnathidae > Nerophis > Nerophis ophidion. The sequence continues at coordinate 73,335,283 of NC_084618.1, forward strand.
CCATCACCATACACATTAACCGCAATAACAACAGTTATTTTACAGCAGTGTTTATTTTCAATTACAATATATGATAGCTCGCTCTTGTCCCGTCTACCATAGGGCCAAATAGCGTTGCAAATAATAACAGTGTCCTCTGCAGAGAATCGTTCAGAAGTTGCACAGTCCATCTTCACGTACTTAATTAAATACTTGAGGTTTATAAGTACAGTACAGGCCAATAGTTTGGACACACCTTCTCATTTAATGTGTTTTCTTTATTTTCATGACTATTTACATTGTAGATTGTCACTAAAGGCATCAAAACTATGAATGAACACATGTGGAGTTATGTACTTAACAAAAAAGGTGAAATAACTGAAAACATGTTTTATATTCTAGTTTCTTCAGAATAGCCACCCTTTGCTCTAATTACTTTTTTGCACATTCTTGGCATTTTCTCGATGAGTTTCAAGCAGACCTGTGAAGTGGAAAGCATCTCAGGTGACTAACTCTTGAAGCTCATCGAGAGAATGCCAAGAGTGTGCAAAGCAGTAATCAGAGCAAAGGGTGGCTATTTTCAAGAGATACGAAAAGAAAACATATTTTCAATTATTTCACCTTTTTTGTTAAGTACATAACTCTGCATGTGTTCATTCATAGTTTTGATGCCTTCAGTGACAATCTACTATGTAAATAGTCATGAAAATAAAGAAAACGTATTGAATGAGGAGAAGGTGTGTCCGAACTTTCGGCCTGTTTTGATTCAATTGATTGATCGAAACTTTTATTACTAGATTGCACAGGACAGGACATATTCCGTACAATTGACTACTAAATGGTAACACCCGAATAAGTTTTTCAACTTGTTTAAGTCAGGGTCCACGTTAATCAATTCATGTACAATGTACTGTACAATGGCCATTAAAGGATTATTCTGAACGAGTAGTTTAAGTGCAGACAAGAACAAGAAAGTTTGATCATATTACGCCTGTACTGGCTCACCTGCACTGGCTTCCTGTGCACTTAAGATGTGACTTTAAGGTTTTACTACTTACGTATAAAATACTACACGGTCTAGCTCCAGCCTTTCTTGCCGATTGTATTGTACCGTATGTCCCAGCAAGAAATCTGCGTTCAAAAGACTCCGGCTTATTAGTGATTCCTAGAGCCCAAAAAAAGTCTGCGGGCTATAGAGCGTTTTCCGTTCGGGCTCCAGTACTCTGGAATGCCCTCCCGGTAACAGTTCGAGATGATACCTCAGTAGAAGCATTTAAGTCTCACCTTAAAACTCATCTGTATACTCTAGCCTTTAAATAGACCTCCTTTTTAGACCAGTTGATCTGCCGCTTCTTTTCTTTCTCCTATGTCCCCCCTCCCTTGTGGAGGGGGTCCGGTCCGATGACCATGGATGAAGTACTGGCTGTCCAGAGTCGAGACCCAGGATGGACCGCTCGTCGGGACCCAGGATGGACCGCTTGCCTGTATCGGTTGGGGACATCTCTACGCTGCTGATCCGCTTGAGATGGTTTCCTGTGGACAGGACTCTCGCTGCTGTCTTGGATCCGCTTGAACTGAACTCTCGCGGCTGTGTTGGAGCCACTATGGATTGAACTTTCACAGTATCATGTTAGACCCGCTCGACATCCATTGCTTTCGGTCCCCTAGAGGGGGGGGTTGCCCACATCTGAGGTCCTCTCCAAGGTTTCTCAAAGTCAGCATTGTCACTGGCGTCCCACTGGATGTGAATTCTCCCTGCCCACTGGGTGTGAGTTTTCCTTGCCCTTTTGTGGGTTCTTCCGAGGATGTTGTAGTCGTAATGATTTGTGCAGTCCTTTGAGACATTTGTGATTTGGGGCTGTATAAATAAACATTGATTGATTGATTGATATCGATGTTGTGGTTGTCATCACTCTTTACAAGAAGGTAAATATCTAGTCAACAAGCTGCAGTTGCTCCTTCAGGTCACACTGCTCCTTAGTGTTTTAAAAGAGAATTGCAAGTCTGCCACCACCCCCCACCGAAGAACTCTACATCAAACAAGACGCCGCCAGAAGAGAAATGCAAGCTACGTGATGAGAGAGTATATTCCAGCCTTGAGTCACCAACGATCGGATGCTTTGCTTAGGTTACCATGAAATGATTTACATGGACCCCGACTTAAACAAGTTAAAAAACTTATCCGGGTGTTACCGTTTAGTGGTCAATTGTACGGAATATGTACTGTACTTTTATTCTTTGGCTTTTAACACTACGTGTGTTGTGTGGTCCTCTGTTCTCTGTTGTCCTCTGTGTTTTTTATACACTTTGATTTCTATTTTAATTGATTTTACCCTTTAAAATAGTTTTTAATCATATTTGTTTTTATATTGTTTTTATTGGTTTTATATTTATTTATTTTTGGTTTTTATTCAGTCATTGGTGGAGCATAATATATATATATATATATATCCATCCCATCCATTTTCTACCGCTTATTCCCTTTCGGGGTCGCGGGGGGTGCTGGCGCCTATCTCAGCTACAATCGGGCGGAAGGTGGGGTACACCCTGGACAAGTCGCTACCTCATCGCAGGGCCAACACAGATAGACAGACAACTTTTTTTTATTTTATTTTATTTATTTATTTATTTATTTTTACAATTGTTTTTAACATGGCTGTGCAGCACTTCGGAAACGTTATTGTTGTTTAAATGTGCTATATAAATAAAGTGGATTGGATTGGATTGTACTGTGCAATCTACTAATAAAAGTTTCAATCAATCAATCAATCAAAAGTCAGGGGTGTTAAACATACAATCCATGGACAGAATCCTTTTGCTAAGTATAAAAGTGAGAAGAAATTTTTGAAAGAAAGAAACTGCTGTCGTAAATGGATAACACAATAGCATTTTTTTGTATCCCTTGAGCTATACGAGCCATGTCAACAGGCCCGTGTTTAGACACCACGTACTTACGCTGCTTATTAGTGATGGAATTCAAAATAAGGATTGTTACAATAATGCCCTGATTGTCAAATAAGTTGTTGGTAATGTTACCTGTGACATTGCTAACCAAATAAATGCTTCAGATAATCAATACATTTCGTGTTGTACTGGGGACACATTTCCTGGGCCCACATAAATATGCTGAAATAATATTCATGTGTACTTGATGAAATACGTTTAAATTCACACGTTTTGTTGTAGATGATGTACAGAATAAACCACATTGTGTTAGTACATCAGTTGAGGAAAATTGTTAAATTACATTGCTAACATCCTGTAATTTGATTTTGGTATTATTTATTTCATCTTTTTAGAGCTGCCAGACTCCATTCCATCAATTTGACTGATGAACATTGTCACATTGTTTATTCAAAAAGTATAAATATCGACAAATGAAGATAGATTACTATTAACCGCAACATGTATTTGTCATAAAACAACGTTATGATTTGTAATTTTTTAGAAGGTAATTGGTCTATTTTTAAACTAAAAAAACAATCTGAATTATTCTTTAATTTCAAGTTATTTCGCCACGAGTTTACCAGTCCGGCCAACTTGGGAATAGATTTCTCTCCATGTGGCCCCTGAATACATTTTAATTTAATTCTTCATTTTAGCTTCAGGTTATTCGACGAAGAATATTTGTTCAAACTTATTATGACTAAAATTCAAAAAAATTATTCTGGCAAATCTAGAAAATCTGTAGAATCAAATTTAAATCTTATTTCAAAATCTTTTGAATTTCTTTTAAAATTTTTGTTCTGGAAAATCTAGAAGAAATAATGATTGGTGTTTGTTAGAAATATAGCTTGGTCCAATTTGTTATATATTCTAACAAAGTGCAGATTGGATTTTAACCTATTTAAAACATGTCATCAAAATTCTAAAAATTAACCTTAATCAGGAAAAATTACTAATGATGTTCCATAAATTATTTTTTAAAATGTTTCAAAAAGATTTGAATTAGCTAGTTTTTCCCTTCATTTTTTCTGGTTGAATTTTAAATTTTAAAGTCGAAATTGAAAATAAACTATGTTTCAAAATTAAATTTTCTTTTTTTTCGTGTTTCCCCCTCTTTTAAACCGTTCAGTTAAGTGTTTTTTCATCATTTATTCTCTACAAAAAACCTTACGAAAAAAAGGAAAAAAAATGCACGACGGAATGACAGACAGAAATACCCATTTTTATATATATATATATATATATATATATATATATATATATATATTAAAGTTAAATTGAGCACTAAATTGGCCCTAGTGTGTGAATGTGAGTGTGAATGTTGTCTGTCTATCTGTGTTGGCCCTGCGATGAGGTGGCGACTTGTCCAGGGTGTACCCCGCCTTCCGCCCGATTGTAGCTGAGACAGGCGCCAGCGACCCCAAAAGGGAATAAGCGGTAGAAATGGATGGATGGATGAGCAAATTGGATATTTCTGGCAATTTATTTAAGTGTGTATCAAACTGGTAGCCCTTCACATTAATCAGTACCCAAGAAGTAGCTCTTGGTTTCAAAAAGGTTGGTGACCCCTGCTCTAGATTATACATCTATTATTCCTAAATTACATCTTATTCCAGATCAGCCAAATATTTTTTCTAGACTCAAATAGTTCTAGATGAGCCAACTATGGTTCTTGAAAGGAACCACAATTTTAGATAAGCAAAATATTAACCTTGCGATGAAGTGGTGACTTGTCCAGGGTGTACCCCGCCAACCGCCCGAACGCAGCTGAGATAGGCTCCAGCGATCCCCCCGCAACCCTGAAAGGGAGAAGCGGTAGAAAATGGATGGATGAATGGAAAATATCAACCTTGAATCAAATCATTCTACAGTTTAATTTTTGAATATAATTGTACTGTTTTAGGTCAGGGGTGTCAAACTCGATTTCACTGAGGGCCACGTTGCAGTTTTGGTTCCGCTCATAGGGCCGGCCGCTTGTAACATTAATAAAATAAACATACATGTATAAGGATTAGCCACATGATATAGTCACATGATTACCTATGCATTTGATTAGTAAATGTATATTTTACCTACACTGTAAGAAAAAAAAATCGGTGGATTTTGCGGTCAAAAAAATGGCAGAATTTTACCATAAAATTTATAGTAAAATGGTCACACTCTATTTTACTGTAAAATTCTGGGGATTGGAATGCCATTTTTTTGTGTTTTTTTGCATAAAAATATGGTTGCTGTTTTCACAGTGTATTACTGTAAATGTAAAAATGGTACCACAGTTTTTTTCTGACTGTAGGATTCTGAAAACCAAGCTGTTGGGGCAAAAAAGTATTTAGTCAGCCACCAATTGTGCAAGTTCTCCCACTTAAAATGATGACAGAGGTCTGTAATTTTCATCATAGGTACACTTCAACTGTGAGAGACAGAATGTGAAAAAAAAAATCCAGGAATTCACATTTTAGGAATTTTAAAGAATTTATTTGTAAATTATGGTGGAAAATAAGTATTTGGTCAACCATTCAAAGCTCTCACTGATGGAAGGAGGTTTTGGCTCAAAATCTCACGATACATGGCCCCATTCATTCTTTCCTTAACACGGATCAATCGTCCTGTCCCCTTAGCAGAAAAACAGCCCCAAAACATGATGTTTCCACCCCCATGCTTCACAGTAGGTATGGTGTTCTTGGGATGCAACTCAGTATTCTTCTTCCTCCAAACATGACAAGTTGAGTTTATACCAAAATGGATACATGGATGATACAGACAGCAGAGGATTGGGAGAATGTCATGTAGTCAGATGAAACCAAAACAGAACTTTTTGGGCTGAGATATATATATATATATATATACATATATATATCTCAGCCCAAAAACATTTTTTTGGAACAAATTGCACTGTCTTAGATGAGCCAAATATCATTCTTAAGTCCTATCATTCTACAGTAGAATCCTTGAACAGGATTGTATCATTCTAGATGAGTAAAATAACGTTCTCGAATGAAATATTGTTCTTGATGCTAATATCATTTCTAAATTGAATCATACCACTTTAGGGGACGATATAGCAGATGATTATTCTTCTTGAATTTTATTGATACTGCTTGAAATTTGAGTATCAATCTAGGTCAGCGGTACATCGTTGTTGATTCGAATATCATTCAAGATCAGCCATATATCGTTCTTGAATCGGATCATTCTACAGTAAATGAGCTCAAAAAGCCGCTGCCTGACCAGGGCTCAGAAAATCGTCAGGCCCACCCCCACCAAGGACTGTTTTCACTGCTGGATTGATTGATTGATACTTTTATTAGTAGATTGCGCAGTTCAGTACATATTCCGTACAATTGACCACTAAATGGTAACACCCGAATAAGTTTTTCAACTTGTTTAAGTCGGGGTCCACATTAATCAATTCATTGACTCTAGAAAGAGGTTTCGCAGTCTCCGTGGCAGAACCTTCAGGTTCTGTAACAGCTTCTTCCCTCAGGCCATAAGACTCTTGAACGCATCATAATAACTCCCTCATACCCCCCAAAAATAGATTATCTAGCTGGAATATAAAGACAATATAACATACATCAATATGTATGTTATGCAAAAGTACATTATATTTATCTGTACAGTAATCTATTTATTTATATCTGCACCATATTGCTCTTTTATCCTGCACTCCAACAAGCTAATGCAACAAATTTTTGTTCTTTTCTGTACTGTAAAGTTCAAATTTGAATGACAATAAAAGGAAGTCTCCAAGTCAATATTGTCCTTTGAAATTAATTGTTTCGATATAGATGAGCTGAGCCAAATATTTTGAGTTTGAGTTTATTTCGAACATGCAAGCGTACACATAAGGGCTGCGAATCTTTGGGTGTCCCACGATTCGATTAAATATCGATTCTTGGGGTCACGATTCGATAATATATCGATTTTTTCGATTCAACGCGATTCTCGATTCAAAAACTATATTTTTCCGATTCAAAATAATTCTGTATTCATTCAATACACAGGATTTCAGCAGGATCTATTGTACCCCAGTCTGCTGACATGCAAGCACAGTAGAAGCATTTAAGTCTCACCTTAAAACTCATTTGTATACTCTAGCCTTTAAATAGACTCCCTTTTTAGACCAGTTGATCTGCCGTTTCTTTTCTTTTTCTTCTATGTCCCACTCTCCCTTGTGGAGGGGGTCCGGTCCGAGGGGGTCCGGTCCGATCCGGTGGCCATGTACTGCTTGCCTGTGTATCGGCTGGGGACATCTCTGCGATGCTGATCCGCCTCCGCTTGGGATGGTTTCCTGCTGGCTCCGCTGTGAACGGGACTCTCGCTGCTGTGTTGGATCCGCTTTGGACTGGACTCTCGCGACTGTGTTGGATCCATTGTGGATTCAACTTTCACAGTATCATGTTAGACCCGCTCGACATCCATTGCTTTCGTCCTCTCCAAGGTTCTCATAGTCATCATTGTCACCGACGTCCCACTGGGTGTGAGTTTTCCTTGCCCTTATGTGGGCCTACCGAGGATGTCGTGGTGGTTTGTGCAGCCCTTTGAGACACTAGTGATTTAGGGCTATATAAGTAAACATTGATTGATTGATTGATAGTACATTTAAAAAAAAAAAGCTTTTATAATTGTAAAGGACAATGTTTTATCAACTGATTGCAATAATGTACATTTGTTTTAACTATTAACTGAACCAAAAATATGACTAATTTTATCTTTGTGAAAACATTGGACACAGTGTGTTGTCCAGCTTATGAGATGCGATGCAAGTGTAAGCCACTGTGACACTATTGTTCTTTTATTACATTTTTATAAATGTCTAATGATAATGTCAGTGAGGGATTTTTAATCACTGCTATGCTGAAATTATAACTAATATTGATACTGTTGTTGATAATATTAATTTTTATTTCACTACTTTTGGTTTGTTCTGTGTCGTGTTTGTGTCTCCTCTCAATTGCTCTGTTTATTGCAGTTCTGAGTGTTGCTGGGTCAGGTTTGGTTATGGAATTGGATTGCATTGTTATGGTATTAAAAAAAAAAATCAATTTAAAAAAAAAAAAAGAGAATCGATTCTGAATCGCACAACATACTCGAATCGTTTTTTTCCCACACTCCTAATACACATGATACTAAATATTGTCCTGGAATCAAATCATGCAGGATTCAAAGTCACCTTCCAAGTCACAGTGCAGGATGGACGATCCAGGGAACCTTTTACCCTTTTCCAGAATCATAACGGCACGGCCCATCTGTTAGTGATGCTCCACGAAGCAGGAAGTAGCCTGGCAGCGAACAAACAGATGGGCACACAAACACAACTTAGTGTTATTCTATGGTTATGTTATGTGCATTATAACAACAACAACAACCACAATGGCAACTTCGGCTGATAGGTGCACTCCATAAATCATGACTAGGGGGTGATTAGTACCATAAAAAAACCCATTGAGTTCACCTCTCCTACAAGTTTGAGACCGGTACGCCTGGAGGCTGGACACGGTCCAGAAAACAGTGCAGCATTACTCGGGTGCAGATTGGGAAGGGGTTGGGGGGTTTTGGGGCGGGGGTGAGGGGGGGGCACACTTTCTGCTTCCCTGGCGCCGTGTGCCTTGAAGTGTAAGGGCAGCTGGGAAGAGAGGAAGCTGTGAGGGAAGAGGCCGAGAGAGAGAGAGAGAGAGAGAGGTGGGAGGAGCTGGGGCCCCGGCAGGACCATTTGTGATGAGGCTCATTTGCACGGCGGCACTTAATTGGCTAAAACAATTAATTAATGTGTTGGAAAGTTGGCACGAAAAGTTCATTTAACAGGGTTTTAATATGCAATTAGGGAGAAGCGGAAGGCGGTGAGGTAGAAAGGAAGCGTGAATACGCACACACACATAACACAAGGGTAGTGTTTTAAGGAACATACAGTGGGGCAAAAAAGTATTTAGTGCAAGTTCTCCCACTTAAAATGCTGACAGAGGTCTGTAATTTTCATCATAGGTACAGAATGTGAAAAAAAAAAACCAGGAATTCACATTGTAGGAATTTTAAAGAACGTATTTGTCAATTACGGTGGAAAATAAGTATTTGGTCAACCATTCAAAGCTCTCACTGATGGAAGGAGGTTTTGGCTCAAAATCTCACGATTAATGGCCCCATTCATTCATTCCTTAACACAGATCAATCGTCCTGTCCCCTTAGCAGAAAAACAGCCCCAAAGCATGATGTTTCCACCCACATGCTTCACAGTAGGTATGGTGTTCTTGGGATGCAACTCAGTATTCTTCTTCCTCCAAACACGACGAGTTGAGTTTATACCAAAATGGATACATGGATGATACAGCAGAGGATTGGGAGAATGTCATGTGGTCAGAGGAAACCAAAATAGAACTTTTTAGTATAAACTCAATTCGTCGTGTTTGGAGGAAGAAGAATACTGAGTTGCATCCCAAGAACACCATACCTACTGTGAAGCATGGGGGTGGAAACATCATGCTTTGGGGCTGTTTTTCTGCTAAGGGGACAGGACGATTGATCCGTGTTAAGGAAAGAATGAATGGGGCCATGTATCGTGAGATTTTGAGCCAAAACCTCCTTCCATCAGTGAGAGCTTTGAATGGTTGAACAAATAATTATTTTACAAATAAATTCTTGAAAATCCCCACAAAGTGAATTCCTGGATTTTTTTTTCACATTCTGTCTCTCACAGTTGAAGTGTACATATGATGAAAATTACAGATCTCTGTCATCATTTTAAGTGGGACAACTTGCACAATCGGTGGCTGACTAAATACTTTTTTGCCCCGCTGTATTTGGGGAGGAACAGGATGCCTTCATGGACAGTTGGGAGTGCATCCTGTTGGGATGAAAACATCCACGCTCAATTGTTCACTTTCTCCCCCCGAAACAGCATCCCCTTTTCTATCCGTCTCCTCCCCTCCCAGTGTCTGCCTCCCCTCCTGCATGAAACATCGCATGACTAATGAGCGGAGCAGGTTGAAATCCTGGGGAAGATGTCCTTGGAAGACGAATGCATTTTCAGCAGAATAATTAAGTTAATTAACAAATCCGCATGCATATTCATCAGCCTATTAATGTCCTCCTCTGCGCGGCTTGATGAGCAGTGGGGTAATAACCATCTCATTTGCATAGCCTGTTCACACGACGCCACGTTTAAAGACACAGGCAGCAGGGGAGTGTGTGTGTGTGTGTGTGTCTGTGATGGGGAGGGGGGGGGGGGGCTGATTTGAATGAGCGGAAAAGAGAGTAAAAAACAATATAAGGGGAAGAAAAGTGAAAGTGAGGTGTGCTCAAGCCGGATTCCACCACTTCCCTGACTTTAGAGCACCCCTGGCCTATAGCATGAATGTCCCTTCCGATGGAGGCCACATGATCGTTTCCTCCGCCCCAACTCCCAAGGGACGGGGGCGGAGGGGACAGGGTGTGAGGGGATGGGGGACGGGGGGGTGGGGGGGTCTTCTTGGCATTGCTCCACTCCTTTCTTCTCCAACGCCAGCCAGGCAGCCATGTCTAACTGTGGCCCGCTGTCTACATGCAACCTGGCGCTCCTAGCAACGCCACCTCGCTCACACACACACACACACACACACACACACACACACACACACACACACACACACACGCTCTTCACATGGTGTGCGCACATACACGCACGCGCTGTGTTTACTGTGGCTTTATTGGTGGAGCCTGTGCTAACCCTGCACCGTGAGTGTGTGACTTAGAGAGGAAAACAAAAGAAGAATGTCAAAATCGGCCTCGATTCTATCGTGAAAGTGTATCAGGGCGGTTATTCCTCGATGCTGTAAAAGTGTATCGCAATATTCTAACAAGAAGGGGGGGAATGGGGTTCGTTGTCAGGCTCGTTATATCATGCCACCAGAGGGCATTGTCCCTCAAATTGGAAATGTATGGCATTGGGATTTCAGCTCGCTTAAATCAATCAATCAATCAATGTTTATTTATATAGCCCCAAATCACAAATGTCTCAAAGGACTGCACAAATCATTACGACTACAACATCCTCGGAAGAACCCACCAAATAGAGTCCTCTAGAGCTGGGGTTCTTCACCTTTTTGACCCCGGGGGCCAACTTTTCCACTGCAAAGGGGCCTGTAATCGTACTCTTGATTTTGATCGGATTCAATAATTATATCTTACCTACTCACAGTGTGCAACCCTCTTATCTAAGTTAACATACAGTGGGGCAAAAAAGTATTTAGTCAGCCACCGATTGTGCAAGTTCTCCCACTTAAAATGATGACAGAGGTCTGTAATTTTCATCATAGGTACACTTCAACTGTGAGAGACAGAATGTGAAAAAAAAATATCCAGGAATTCACATTGTAGGAATTTTAAATAATTTATTTGTAAACTATGGTGGAAAATAAGTATTTGGTCAACCATTCAAAGCTCTCACTGATGGAAGGCAGTTTTGGCTCAAAATCTCACAATAGATGGCCCCATTCATTCTTTCCTTAACATGGATCAATTGTCCTGTCCCCTTAGCAGGAAAACAGCCCCAAAGCATGATGTTTCCACCCCCATGCTTTACAGTAGGTATGGTGTTCTTGGGATGCAACTCAGTATTATTCTTCCTCCAAAGTGTGAAAGTCATTAAAACAGTTAGCTCCATCTTTTGACACTTCTTCCATTACCGTCCTTGCACGCTACACCGCTACAACAAAGATGACGCAGAGAAGACGCTGCTGAAGGTGAGCCACGTAAGTAAGAAAGCTCACAAAACTGCGCGTCTGGAAGGTACTTTCAGTAAGCGGCTTGAAGATGATCTGTAGAACATAATCCATGCGCCATTTTGACCAAAGAACTACCTTTTATCTGAAAAAAGATTGAAAATGGACCATTCGTCGGCAGTGCGCCTTATAATCCAGTGCACCCTATGCTCCAGAAAATACGTTAAACTAAATTAATAATAAATATGTTTCTTAATTAACGAAACTGTTTGTAAAGTTAAAGTGAAAATTAAAATACAGCTTCATCCATCCATCCATCCATCTTCTTCCGCTTATCCGAGGTCGGGTCGCGGGGGTAGCAGCCTAAGCAGGGAAGCCCAGACTTCCCTCTCCCCAGCCACTCCGTCTAGCTCTTCCCGGGGGATCCCGAGGCGTTCCCAGGCCAGCCGGGAGATATAGTCTTCCCAACGTGTCCTGGGTCTTCCTCGTGGACTCCTACCGGTTGGACGTGCCCTAAACACCTCCCTAGGGAGGCGTTCGGGTGGCATCCTGACCGGATGCCCGAACCACCTCATCTGGCTCCTCTCGATGTGAAGGAGCAGCGGCTTTACTTTGAGCTCCTCCTGGATGGCAGAGCTTCTCACCCTATCTCTAAGGGAGAGCCCCGCCACCCGGCGGAGGAAACTCATTTCGGCCGCTTGTACCCGTGATCTTATCCTTTCGGTCATGACCCAAAGCTCATGACCATAGGTGAGGATGGGAACGTAGATCGACCGGTAAATTGAGAGCTTTGCCTTCCGGCTCAGCTCCTTCTTCACCACAACGGGTCGATACAACGTCCGCATTACTGAAGACGCCGCACCGATCCGCCTGTCGATCTCACAATCCACTCTTCCCCCACTCGTGAACAAGACTCCTAGGTACTTGAACTCCTCCACTTGGGGCAGGGTCTCTTCCCCAACCCGGAGATGGCACTCCACCCTTTTACGGGCGAGAACCATGGACTCGGACTTGGAGGTGCTGATTCTCATTCCTGTCGCTTCACACTCGGCTGCGAACCTATCCAGTGAGAGCTGAAGATCCCGGTCAGATGAAGCCATCAGGACCACATCATCTGCAAAAAGCAGAGACCTAATCCTGCGGTCACCAAACCGGAACCCCTCAACGCCTTGACTGCGCCTAGAAATTCTGTCCATAAAAGTTATGAACAGAATCTGTGACAAAGGACAGCCTTGGCGGAGTCCAACCCTCACTGGAAATGTGTTCGACTTACTGCCAGCAATGCGGACCAAGCTCTGACACTGATCATACAGGGAACGGACCGCCACAATAAGACAGTCCTATACCCCATACTCTCTGAGCACTCCCCACAAGACTTCCCGGGGGACACGGTCGAATGCCTTCTCCAAGTCCACAAAGCACATGTAGACTGGTTGGGCAAACTCCCATGCACCCTCAAGAACCCTGCCGAGAGTATAGAGCTGGTCCACAGTTCCACGACCAGGACGAAAACCACACTGTTCCTCCAGAATCCGAGGTTCGACTATCCGGCGAAGCCTCCTCTCCAGTACACCTGAATAAACCTTACCGGGAAGGCTGAGGAGTGTGATCCCACGATAGTAGGAACCCACCCTCCGGTCCCCCTTCTTAAAGAGAGGGACCACCACCCCGGTCTGCCAATCCAGAGGTACCGCCCCCGATGTACAGCTTCAACACTTTAGTTATAATTTTCGCGCTAAAGAAACTTCTCCAGGACTTTAGCTACAGACTTCTTTTGTTTGTTTGACAGTGTCATTACTGCCACAAGTGGTGAAAAAGTGTCTGACAACCGAGTACCACTGAGGCCTATACTTGCCAACCTTGAGACCTCCGAATTCGGGAGATCGGGCGGGGGAGGCGGGGTTTGGTGGTAGCTGGGGGTGTAAATTGTAGCATCTCGGAAGAGTTAGTGCTGCAAGGGGTTGTGGATATTTGTTCTGTTGTGCTTATGATGTGTTATGGTGCGGATGTTCTCCCGAAATGTGTTTGTCATTCTTGTTTGGTGTGGGTTCACAGTGTGGGGCATATTTGTAACAGTCTTAAAGTTGTTTATACGGGCACTCTCAGTGTGACCTGTATGGCTGTTGATCGAGTATGTCTTGCATTCACTTTTGTGTGTGCAGAAGCCATATATATTATGTGATTGGGCCGGCACGCTGTTTGTATGGAGGAAAAGCGGACATGACGACAGGCAGTGCCCTTAAGGCACGCCCCCAATATTGTTGTTCAGGTGGAAATCAGGAGAAATTCGGGAGAATGGTTTCCCCGGGAGATTTTCGGGAAGGGCACTGAAATTCCGAAGTTTCCCGGAAAAATTGGGAGGGTTGGCAAGTATCCTGAGGCCCATACGGACCACAGCTGAGGAACAGATATTTTTTAGAGGCTCTGTATGGGGCATTGTCTCCTATGGTTAGGAATCACTGCTCTCGAGCAGTGATTCCTAACCATCGGTGCGGGGACCTGTACCGGTCCTGTGACACATTTGCTACCGGGCCGCACAGAAACATTAAATTATTATTAACTAACGCTTTTTCTCCAACTTAACTTTCGCCTGTCCCACTAAACACACCAATAGTTTGTTTATAGATGTATATTACAAATCTTGATAGGAAGTCAACATATGTTATAATACATTAATGAACAACATATAAAATGTTAATGTGCCAGCTTGTAGCCAATGGCTAATTTCCATCTGCAGTTCCCAGCAGGGTCATTGTCTATAGCAGCGGCTCTTAACCTTTTTCTCGGGTACCACTCCAATATTAACACTGAATGAGTAATCTTATTCTTGATTTTGATCATATTCAAAAATTATATTTAACCTACTTACAGTATACTACCTTGTCAAATAACATAAAAGCATGTGTCAATCACAAAGATTATTATTGATTTAACAAATAAACATTAGGCTCAGGTCAGGCAGATTAGAAAAAGAAGTACTAATCAAATAAACAATTAATTTACATACAATATGTATTAAGTTGTGCTAAAATAAATAAGCTAAATTAATGATATATAGTCATAATTTTTGCGCTTAAGAAATTTCTCTATGACATTAGCACCAGACTTCTTCTGTTTGTTTTGTATTGTCATAACTGCCACAAGTGGTGGAAAGGTGTATACGGACCGCAGTTGAAAAACAGATGTATTACTGTGGAGGGGGCGTGGCCTGCGGGCCTGCCGCGGAACGGGGTCTGCAAGGACCGGCCTCGAAGACAGCGACAGGTGAGTGGATGGCCCAGGTGGGCTTTGTTATCTAATCATCTGTCGCCTTTATTAGCAGCAGCCGGCACGAGACACGTGGTGGGAGCTGGAGTGGGAGCCAGAGAGAGAGTGAGAGAGAGAGAGAGAGACACACACAGAGACGCAGAAAAGACATTTTGCTGGGAAGCAAAATACTTGCACAATTTTATGAAAATAAAACAGTGTTGTACCCCTGGGCTCTCTGAGGCAGTGTGTGGGGGTCCGATGAACCCACTAGAGGGAAACCTCTACAATTACATTCAAAGGGGCGCTCGCAGCTCTGTGGTTAAGAAACAGCTGTATGTAGCATATGCCACCAATGTGCCGGGGACAATCTATTCGCAAAGAAACATGCCTCGTGCTCCCACGACTAATAGTGAGTTGATTTTTCATGTTCAAATTTTTTGCTGTTTTATTCTGCCACACGTGGAAAGCCGGTCCATAAAAATAGTGCGTACATTAAACCGGACCCTGGTGGAAAAAAGGTTGAGGGTCCCTACTCTAGAGTAAGACGACTGAACTTGAAGTGAGAGGAATTTTTATGTTTTATGTCAAATTGTACATTTTCATTCAGATTTTAGTCGAGGCTCAAAACAGTTTTCAAACTTAAAACATGTCAAAGGACAGTTGTTGTTTATTTCGGTGGTCTTATAGATTGATTGATTGATACTTTTATTATAGATTGCACAGTACAGTACATATTCCGTACAATTGACCACTAAATGGTAACACCCCAATAAGTTTTTCAACTTGTTTAAGTCGGGGTCCACGTTAATCAATTCATGGTCGAGGTCAAGGATCCCCAAACTGATGGAGAGATGGAGTGCGGACCCCTACTTACCTATCTTGAAAAAATGGTGTTTTATATTAAACTAGTCATAAATGTACCTTATTAATGTGCAATACTAATATATTCAAACCTACTCTATTCGCTAGCTGGCAACTGGCGCACTAATCGTTAGTTGACAACTACAGTGTTAATCACTAGCTGGCAAATAGAGCGCTAATCGGTAGCAGGCAACTAGAGTAATTGCTAACTGGCAACTGGCGCGCTAATTGCTAACTGGCAACTAAAGCAATTGTTAGAAAGCAACTAGACCAGTGGTTCTTAACCTTGTTGGAGGAACCGAACCCCACCAGTTTTATATGCGCATTCACCGAACCCTTCTTTAGTGAAAAATCAAATGTTTTTTTTTTTCAATTTCAAGAAAAAGTCATGTTTTTTTTTACTGATGCACAAAATTAACTGTGCATAAACATCACCTTGTTCATAGAACAAAACCAACACAGTGCATGAACTCACAACAAATTACACACCTTACACACATTACCATGAATTGTTAGTGATTCCCAAAGCCCAAAAAAAGTCTGCGGGCTATAGAGCGTTTTCCGTTCGGGCTCCAGTACTCGAGATGCCACCTCAGTAGAAGCATTTAAGTCTCACCTTAAAACTCATCTGTATACTCTAGCCTTTAAATAGACTCCCTTTTTAGACCAGTTGATCTGCTGCTTCTTTTCTTTTTCTTCTATGTCCCACTCTACCCTGTGGAGGGGGTCCGGTCCGATCCGGTGGCCATGTACTGCTCGCCTGTGTATCGGCTGGGGACATCTCTGCGCTGCTGATCCGCCTCCGCTTGGGATGGTTTCCTGCTGGCTCCGCTGTGAACGGGACTCTCGCTGCTGTGTTGGATCCGCTTTGGACTGGACTCTCGCGACTGTGTTGGATCCATTGTGGATTGAACTTTCACAGTATCATGTTAGACCCGCTCGACATCCATTGCTTTCCTCCTCTCTAAGGTTCTCATAATCATTATTGTCACAGACGTCCCACTGGGTGTGAGTTTTCCTTGCCCTTATGTGGGCCTACCGAGGGTGGTTTGTGCAGCCCTTTGAGACACTAGTGATTTAGGGCTATATAAGTAAACATTGATTGATTGATTGATGAATTGATTAACGTGGACCCCGACTTAAACAAGTTGAAAAACTAATTCGGGTGTTACCATTTAGTGGTCAACTGTACGGAATATGTACTGTATTGTGTAAACTGTACTGTTTCATAAAATGTATTCTCTTCCTTTGCAATCTGCTAGTAAAAGTTTCAATCGATCAATCAAACAAGCTGCAAATCAGATGGAAAATTAGAGGGAACATTGTTTGGGAGTATCCATAATACGCTGATAGGGAGAAGTTTTTATTTACACGATAAGTCGGATGTGTCTTTACCTTTGTGGCGGAGGCTCCGCCGAACCCCTTAGGCAGACTCACCGAACCCCTAGGGTTCGATCGAACCCAGGTTAAGAACCACTGAACTTGACAGTTAATCGCTTACTGGAAACTGGTGCACTGATTGCTGACGAGCAACTAGTGCAGAAATCGCTAGCTGGTAATTAAAGTGCTAACCGCTAGCTGGCAACTTGAGCGCTAATTGCTAGCCGGTAACTAGTCCGCAAATCTCTAGCCGGAAACTACTCAGCGCTAATCGGTAGCTGACAACTGGTCCGCAAAATGAGAGCTAATAATATGGTTGTTTACAGTGAGTATTCCAACGCCATTTATATGCTGTTTACTGTTAATGATCCATGCTGATTTTGCGTTAGGGTGCATTAAGTTATGTATTTGGCAACTTCCATCCATCCATTTTCTACCGCTTATTCCCTTTTGGGGTCGCGGGGGGCACTGGCGCCTATCTCAGCTACAATCGGGCGGAAGGCGGCGTACACCCTGGACAAGTCGCCACCTCATCGCAGGGCCAACACAGATAGACAGACAACATTCACACTCACATTCACACACTAGGGCCAATTTAGTGTTGCCAATCAACCTATCCCCAGGTGCATGTCTTTGGAGGTGGGAGGAAGCCGGAGTACCCGGAGGGAACCCACGCATTCACGGGGAGAACATGCAAACTCCACACAGAAAGATCCCGAGCCTGGATTTGAACCCAGGACTGCAGGACCTTCGTATTGTGAGGCAGACGCACTAACCCCTCTACCACCGTGAAGCCCTATTTGGCAACTTGTCATAGCAATTAAACCTAAACATTTAGTTCCACCTATTTGATTTAAAAAATATATAAAAAAATCCCATGTAAATAACATTAAGAAAACTAACTCTCGACAGCATCCAAGCATTTTACATAGACAAAACAAACAAAAAAAAAAACAATGAAAAAGCAAGTTGTACGTATTTGTATTCCTTAAATCAAATTATATTGGAACATTTTGTCCTTGAATTGAAAGGTGCCGCTTTTAATTGACAAATATCAACTTTATATCAAATCGTATCGCTCTAGAAGAGCTACTGTCCTTGAATTAAAATGTACGACTCTAAATGAGTAAAATATTGTATTGTGTTGTGTGGTATCGCATTGTCATTGATTAATTGCACTTGAATCGAATCATTCCATTCTAAATTTGCCAAATATTATTCTTGAATCGAATCATATTTTTCGAAAATGAGCCAAAGTTTAATGATTTAATATAATCATAGTAAATCAGCAAAATATTGTGTGAAAATGAAAAACCATATCATTGTAGATGAGCCAAAACATCATACCTGAATCTAATCATAGCAGATAAGACAACTATTTTTGCTAAATTAAACTCATTTGGGATGGGCAAAATATTGTTCAATTGAATCATATTAATTCAGATGAACCAAAATATAATTATTGAATGAAATCATGGTAGATGAGCCAAAAATAATTTGAATCCAATCATATTGTGTTGATTTAAAATCGGATCCTATTTTTCGAGATTAGCGGAATATCTTCATTGAATTGAATCAATCAATCAATCAATCAATGTTTATTTATATAGCCCCAAATCACAAATGTCTCAAAGGACTGCACAAATCATTACGACTACAACATCCTCGGAAGAACCCACAAAAGGGCAAGGAAAACTCACACCCAGTGGGCAGGGAGAATTCACATCCAGTGGGACGCCAGTGACAATGCTGACTATGAGAAACCTTGGAGAGGACCTCAGATGTGGGCAACCCCCCCCCTCTAGGGGACCGAAAGCAATGGATGTCGAGCGGGTCTAACATGATACTGTGAAAGTTCAATCCATAGTGGCTCCAACACAGCCGCGAGAGTTCAGTTCAAGCGGATCCAAGACAGCAGCGAGAGTCCCGTCCATAGGAAACCATCTCAAGCGGAGGCGGATCAGCAGCGTAGAGATGTCCCCAACCGATACAGGCGAGCGGTCCATCCTGGGTCTCGACTCTGGACAGCCAGTACTTCATCCATGGTCATCGGACCGGACCCCCTCCACAAGGGAGGGGTGGACATAGGAGAAAGAAAAGAATTGCCAATTGAACCTTAAATCAGACTAATTTAAGTTATCATAAAATAATTAGTGAATCAAATCGCATTGTTCTAGATGAGCCATGTATAGTTCTTGAATTTTAAATGTATCGATCTACATTTCGAGGAGAGCCAAACACACGGCTATTGAATCAAACTGTTGTAAATGCTCCAAATAATGTGAATCGAAAAAGGCTACCATCTTTTTTGAATCAAATTGTATTGCATAGTTCTAGATGAGCCAAATATCGTTCTTGAATCAAATCCTATTGTGGTACCTTGGCCAAATACTGCTCTTGAATCTACAAAACCTAAAACCAGTGAAGTTGGCCCGTTGTGTAAATGGTAAATAAAAAACGGATACAATAATTTGCTAATTATTTTCAACTTATATTCAATTGAATAGACTGAAAAGACAAGATATGTAATGTTTGAACAGAAAAACATTTTTTTTTTTAGCAAATAATAAATGGGTTGTACTTGTATAGCGCTTTTCTACCTTCAAGGTACTCAAAGCGCTTTGACACTACTTCCACATTTACCCATTCACACACACATTCACACACTGATGGAGGGAGCTGCCATGCAAGGCGCCAACCAGCACCCATCAGGAGCAAGGGTGAAGTGTCTTGCTCAGGACACAACGGACATGACGAGGTTGGTTCTAGGTGGGATTTGAACCAGTGACCCTCGGGTTGCGCACGGCCACTCTCCCACTGCGCCAGAAATAATGTTATTCAAAATAATTAGAGACTTATTATACTCTAAAAATGTTGGTCTTACTTAAAAAATGCACGCATTTAGTTGTATTCAGCGGTAAAAAATATGATATGGTTGTCACGGAAATACATTTTAAAATATTTGGCTTTCTACCATGAATTGATTAACGTGGACCCCGACTTAAACAAGTTGAAAAACTTATTCGGAATAATCAATTTAGAATTTATTAACGACAGCAACACATTGCAAAAAAGTTGGCATGGGGGCATTTTTACCACTGTGTTACATGGCCTTTCCTTTTAACAACACTCAGTAAACGTTTGGGAACTGAGGAGACCAATTTTTGAAACTTTTCAGGTGGAATTATTTCCCGTTCTTGCTTGATGTACAAAGTTTCCGGGGTCTCAGTTGTCGTGTTTTACTCTTCCAATTGCGCCACACATTTTCAATGGGAGACAGGTCTGGACTACAGGCAGGCCAGTCTAGTACCCGCACTCTTTTACTATGAAGCCACACTGTTGTAACACATGGCTTAGCATTGCCTTGCTGAAATAAGCAGGGGCGTCCATGATAACGTTGCTCGGATGGCAACATAT
The DNA here is from genome assembly GCF_033978795.1 of Nerophis ophidion. Lineage (NCBI taxonomy): Eukaryota > Metazoa > Chordata > Actinopteri > Syngnathiformes > Syngnathidae > Nerophis > Nerophis ophidion. Next base: position 73,355,808 of record NC_084618.1, read on the forward strand.
GTTGCTCTCAAACCTACATGTACCTTTAAGCAATAATGGCGTCTTCACAAATGTGTAAGTTACCCATGCCTTGGGCACTAATACACCCCCATACCATCACAGATGCTGGCTTTTAAACTTTGCGCCTAGAACAGAACAGATTGTTCTTTTCCACAACATCCACAGTCTCCAAAAACGATTTGAAATGTGGACTCGTCAGATCAGAGAACAGTTTTCCACTTTGCATCAGTCCATCTTAGATGAGCTCGGGCCCAGCGAAGCACAGCGGCGTTTTTGGGTGTTGTTGATGTATGGCTTTGCATAGAAGAGTTTTAACTTGCACTTACAGATGTAGCGACAAACTGTAGACGGTGGTTTTCTGAAGTGTTCCTGAGCCCAAGTGGTGATATCCTTTATACACTGCTTTTTGGTGCAGTACTGCCTGAGGGGTCAAAGATCAGTAATATCATCGCTTACGTGCAGTGATTTCTCCAGATTCTCTGAACCTTTTGATGATATCACGGACCGTAGATTGTGAAATCCCTTGCAATAGCTGTTTGAGAAATGTTGTTCTTAAACTGTTGGACAATTTGCTCACGCATTCGTTCACAAAGTGGTGGCCCTCGCCCCGTCCTCGTTTGTGAATGACTGAGCTTTCTTGGAAGCTGCTTTTTTATACCCAATCATGTCACCCAACTCTTCCAACTTAGCCTGTTCCAAATGAGTGTTTGATGAGCATTCCTCAACTTTCTCAGTCTTTTTTGCCACTTGTGCCACCTACTTTGAAACATGTTACAGGCATCAAATTTCAAATGAGCTAATATTTGCAAAAAATAACAAAGTTTACCAGTTCGAACATTAAATATCTTGTCCTTGCAGTCTATTCAAATGAATATAAGTTGAAAAGGACTTGCAAAGCATTGTATTGTTTTTATTTACTCTTTACACAACATGGCCAACTTCACTGGTTTGTGATTAAATAGTTCCAAATGAGACAGAAATCTTCCATGTTTGATTCTGTCTCAGGCATTCAATGTCTGTTATGAAATATTTTGTCGAACTATTCCTTATGTGTTGCGTATGATACAAGGGTACATAAGGACAACAATCTTGTGCTGTCTCATTAGAGATTGCTTCATTTAACCGCAACTGTCTCAATCAGCAATTTCATGGAGTTTGTCTTTCTGTGACTTTCTCCTTCTTGTTATGAGCAAAACTCCCCATTAGGGGTCTGGTGTTTGTTTTTCACACGTGTGGCCGCTCCACGCTCTGACTGGCCGAGCCCAGAGTGTGTACAGGAAAGGCGATTGAGACACACATGAAGCATTAGCTGGTGTCATGAGGAAATTAAAGGCCAGATCGCCTTCTTAATCAAAACACAAGCTTTGTGTTCAGGAGGAATTAGGTGGACAGCTGCTGTGTTGCTGCCTGCCTTGCTGCCACTTCCCATCTCGCGCGCTCTTTCTCATCTTAACACCGTTTTCCAGCCACTTTACACACAGGCCGTGTCCCTCCTCTGTTCCCGCTTCAGCCCTTTTCACACAGCCAGAACTGCACCCCCTCGCCCGCTTTCCATCCCGCTAAAAGAGGGGACAACTTCTCGCCTTCTCAGGTACCGACAGTGTGTTAGATTACGTTGAGTTCAATGCAAATATATATTTAATATGGACCTAGACTTTCGGTGAATTTTGCTTGTGGCGCCGTTTTGGTCTTTATTATTACCTATTTATCATTATTATTATTGAACTCCAAAAAGACCCCAACCCCACTCTAAACATAGTCACCACTCCTCATACACACACGGGTAATATTACTTCAAGGGTGTCCAAACATTTTTCCAGAGAGGACCACATACAGAAAAGTTGAAGGCTCTAGGGTCCACTTCGTACTTTTTTTGTACAAAACTCAAAACCAGTGAAGTTGGCACGTTGTGTAAAAGGTAAATAAAAACACAATACAATGTTTTGCAAATCCTTTTCAACCTATATTTGATTGAATTGACTGCAAAGACAATATACTTAACTGGTACACTTTTTTGTCAAATATTAGCTCATTTGGAATTTGATGCCAGCAACATGTTTCAAACAAGCTGGCACAAGGGGCAAAAAAGACTGAGAAAGTTAAGTAATGCTCATCAAACACTTATTTGGAACATCCCACAGGTGAACAGGCTAATTGGGAACAGGTGGGTGCCATGATTGGGTATAAAAGCAGCTTCCATGAAATGCTCAGTCATTCACAAACAAGGATGGGGCGAGGGTCACCACTTTGTGAACATATGCGTGAGCAAATTGTCAAACAGATTAAGAACAACATTTTGCATGTCCTCCCCGTGAATGCGTGGGTTCCCTCCGGGCACTCCGGCTTCCTCCCACCTCCAAAGACATGCACCTGGGGATAGGTTGATTGGCAACACTAAATTGGCCCTAGTGTGTGAATGTGAGTGTGAATGTTGTCCGTCTATCTGTGTTGGCCCTGCGATGTGGTGGCGACTTGTCCAGGGTGTACCCCGCCTTCCGCCCAATTGTAGCTGAGATAGGCGCCAGCGCCCCCCCGCGACCCCAATAGGGAATAAGCGGTAGAAAATGGATGGATGGATGGATTTCTCAACGAGCTATTGCAAGGAATTTTGAGATTTTACCATCTACGGTCATAATAAATTCAAAAGGATCAGAGAATCTGGAGATATCACTGCAAGTAAGCGATGATATTACGAACCTTTAATCACTCAGGCGGTACTGCATCAAAAACCAACATCAGTATGTAAAGGATATCACCACATGGGCTCTGGAACCCTTCAGAAAACAACAGTCAGTAACTACAGTTCGTCGCTACATCTGTAAGTGCAAGTTAAAACTCTACTATGCAAAGCGAAGGCCATTTATCAACTACACCCAGAAATGCGGCCGGCTTCGCTGGGCCCGAGCTCATCTAAGATGAACTGATGCAAAGTGGAAAAGTGTTCTGTGGTCTGACGAGTCCACATTTCAAATTCTTTTTGGAAACTGTGGACGTTGTGTCCTCCGGAACAAAGAGGAAAAGAACCATCCGGATTGTTACAGGCGTAAAGTTCAAAAGCCAGCATCTGTGATGGTATGGGGGTGTATTAGTGCCCAAGGCATGGGTAACTTACACATCTGTGAAGGCACCATTAATGCTGAAAGGTACATACAGGTTTTGGAGCAACATTTGTTGCCATCCAAGCAACGTTATCATGGACGCCCTTGCTTACTTCAGCAAGACAATGCCAAAACACGTGTTACAACAGCGTGGCTTCAAAGTAAAAAAGTGTGTGTACTAGACTGGCCTGCCTGTAGTCCAGACTTGTCTCCCATTAAAAATTTGTGGCACCAAATGAAGCCTAAAATACCACAAGGGAGACCCCGGATTGTTGAACAACTTGAGTTGTACATCAAGCAAGAATGGGAATATTTCCAGCAGAAAAGCTTCAAAAATTGGTCTCCTCCGTTCCCAAATGTTTACTGAGTGTTGTTGAAAGGAAAGGCCATGTAACACAGTGGTAAAAATGCCCCTGTGCCAACTTTTTTTGCAATGTGTTGCTGTCAATAAATTCTAAGTTATTAATTATTTGTATTCTGTCTTTAATTACGAAGTACACAACGTGCCAACTTCACTGGTTTTGGGTTTTGTAGTATTTTAGTATCAATATTACACTCGGCTTGAGCACACTCAAAATCTTACTGTATCTTACAAGAAATGTGTACACATGTTCATCAAACACCAAGTAGAAGACGCACAGGTCAACGGCCATTTAGGTGTTCAGGTTTCATTTTGGGGGATACTGGGCTGGTTCCATATTTCCTTTTTTTTTGTGTTATGTTTTCTAATCAAAAACGTGTTTATTTTGTCTGTAGAAGGTGTCACGGGCCAAGAAAAGCTGAGCTTCGTGCCACAAATTGCCATATTTCAGACATCCCTGGTTTATATGCATGTGAAACAAATTATTGACTTAATTTACCCTATTTCCGCACTATAAGCGCACCTAAAAACCTCAAATTTTCTCGAAAGCTGACAGTGCGCCTTATAATCCGGTGCGCCTTATATATGATAAATGGTAAATGGGTTGTACTTGTATAGCGCTTTTCTACCCCTTTTTAAGGAGCCTAAAGCGCTTTGACAGTATTTCCACATTCGCCCATTCACACACACATTCACACACTGATGGCGGGAGCTGCCATGCAAGGCGCTCACCAGGACCCATCAGGAGCAAGGGTGAAGTGTCTTGCCCGAGGACACAACGGACGTGACTAGGATGGTACAAGGTGGGGATTGAACCAGTAACCCTCAGATTGCTGGCACAGCCACTCTACCAACTTCGCCACGCCGTCCCAATATTGGACCAATATTGGGCCACAACAGGTTTCGCAACTACGATAAGCAGCGGCCGACTTCGTTTTCCCCCAAAGAAGAAGAAGTACTCTTCTTCTTCTACGGCAGGGGTGCCCATTACGTCGATCGCGATCGACTGGTCGATCTCGGAGGGTGTGTCAGTCGATCTCAAGCCAGGCATTAAAAAATAGACATAAAAATGAGCAATCATCAATCATACCAAGACTTCACTTTAGTCAGTTGTTTGACATTCTCGGCACCCGAGGATCTTGTGAGATGACGCTGGCTGCTGCGAGCTCATATTTAAGAAAAAAATCACTAACAGGGCGGACGCAGAGAAACACATTTTATTTCTAGAGACTCCGTACCTACTGTCAAAACTCTAAAGACCGACTGCACAGTTCCTGTCTTCACCATAAAAGACCTGTTTCATCCTGCCTGTGCTAACAAAATAAGAGTCTCAGAAAGCTAGCGTGCACAAGCTAGCAAGCTACGGAGTTTGATGCCAATGTATTTCTCCCCCGCCCTCAGCGACCGCTTTCTCACTTGCTTGCCCACCCGCACACTCACTGACGTCACTCACCTGCTGCCAGACATTAAAGGGCCACCCACATATGCTACTCTCATAACAAAGTGTTTAAAAACGAGTATGCAAGTTGGACAAATGAGATGCCAAATCCAACCACTTTTTAATGTGGTATTGGACAGAAAGGAGGACTTTTTTTTTCCTCCATTTGAAAATGCGGACGTTATCAGCACCACTGTCTAATTCCAATCAATGCAAGTCATCAGAATCAAATACACCAACTTATATTCTTGTCTTCATGAAAGAAAGGAATCTATGTGTGTTAAACATGCTTGTATTATCATTAAACACCATTAACTTGTTAACAAAAATGTCTCTTTCATAAATAAATAAATATAAATTATAAATAGGAATGAGGTAGATCTCCTCGACTTGGTCAATTGAAAAGTAGCTCGCCTGCAGAAAAAGTGTGAGTGCCCCTGTTCTACGGTAAGCAGCCGCCAGCCTCAATTTTCCCCCTTAGGAGAAGAAGCGCGCGGTGCATGCTGGGATATATGACTGCGGGAGGCGTGCCGTTTCTGTGTGTTTAAGTAAAGACCCCAAAATGGCTCCTATTAAGAGACACGCTTACGACGCAGAGTTTAAACTCAAGGCGGTCAGTCACACAGTAGAAGACGGGAATAGAGCAGCAGCGAGAGATCCATCCATCCATCCATCATCTTCCGCTTATCCGAGGTCGGGTCGCGGGGGCAGCAGCCTAAGCAGGGAAGCCCAGACTTCCCTATCTCCAGCCACTTCGTCTAGCTCTTCCCGGGGGATCCCGAGGCGTTCCCAGGCCAGCCGGGAGACATAGTCTTTCCAACGTGTCCTGGGTCTTCCCCGTGGCCTCCTACCAGCTGGACGTGCCCTAAACACATCCCTAGGGAGGCGTGAGAAGCTCTGCCATCCGGGAGGAGCTCAACGTAAAGCCGCTGCTCCTCCACATCGAGAGGAGCCAGATGAGGTGGTTCGGGCATCTGGTCAGGATGCCACCCGAACGAGCAGCGAGAGAATTTAACATTAACAGCAGCGACATTGACTCGTTTAATGACGACTTCGACGAGACGTTGGATGTCGTATTCGCCCAACTGTTTAATTCGGACACTGAAGAAGAACAATTTGAGGGATTCTTGGATGAGGAATAACTTAATAAAGTGAGCTTTAGATGTTTATTTTGTGTGTTGTGTTGTGTGTGACATTATCGCTTGAGCAAGGTTGAGTTATTGATATATTATTGCTTTGCACTATTTCGAGTGTTAGTATATTGTGATTGCACTAATGTTTGATTTACCGTAACAGTATCAGACTGTTTTTTACGTGTTTATTGAATCGGGGAAAATAATAAAACAGCTGTTTCTTCATTTTTGGAGTGAACGGTGTTGTCAAAACGCTGGTTTGTAAAGTTTGACTGACCTATCTGACTGTTTTGTTGACATTCCCTTTAGCGCAGCTCCATCTAAAGGATGCATAACGTAACCCCAGCCTCTACTGTAGCATCTATTCTATGCGCCTTATAATGCAGTGCGCCTTATATATGAACAGTTTTAAAATAGGCCATTCATTGAAGGTGCGTCTTATAATCCGGTGCACCTTATAGTGAGGAAAATACGGTAGTTAAAAATAACTTTTTAAACATGTTTGCATGCAGCATGCATCTTGTAATGTGTTCAAGATTTTGTGTGGAAAAAACTTTTATAAGGTTTCTAACTAAAAAAAAAAAAAAAGGGAATAATATATCTTGATGATGTGATTGTAAACCAGTTCTTTTTCCTATGTATACACTTATTGATCGTTCATTGTATCTGGCGTTCTTCCCAACGTGAGAACCCGGAAGCACAGTACATGGTGCACTCCATCATCAGAAAACTCATAATATTTACATGTTTATGTCTTAGTTTTATTAATAATTATTTTTTTGTGGGTAGTGAAGTGAAGTGAAGTGAAGTGAATTATATTTATATAGCGCTTTTTCTCTAGTGACTCAAAGATAGTGAAACCCAATATCTAATTTTTACATTCAAACTAGTGTGGGTGGGTGGCACTGGTAGCAGGTGGGTAAAGTGTCTTGCCCAAGGACACAACGGCAGTGACTAGGATGGCGGAAGCGGGGATGGAACCTGCAACCCTCAAGTTGGCCCGCTCTACCAACCGAGCTATACCGCCCGTAAAATAGTCTCAAACCCCTTAAATTATTTGGTGTTGTTTTCATTTTTTTAAAGTATTTTTTCTACAATTTAATGACAAAAAATTTAACATGACGTAACCAAAATGTATGTTTTAATAATTATACAATATTATATATCTGTCATTTGTCCCTTTTCTTCATAGTGTGAGGTAGAGATGATCTGATTTGTGTTGGCCTATAATTAGTGGATGTTAAGTATCATAATTATACATCATTACTGAAATCACTATTACTTGTGCATCTACTAGCGGTTAAGCCTCCTCTGTCTTTAAAGACAAATGACGTCTCTGTTTCGAACTTTAATCAAGGTCAATGAACGCACCACATGTATGTACTATGACAAGCAAAGGTGAAATCTAAACATAATTTGTCCGGTGCTGCCAAAAAAAATGTTTTCGTCTTGGTTCCCAAATATTGGTGCTGTGTGTGAAAGCTTAAAGGTACATTAGGACAGGACAGGACAGGATAGGATAGGATAAGATAGGACAGGATAAGATAGGATAGGATAAGATAGGACAGGATAAGATAGGACAGGATAAGATAGGATAGGATAAGATAGGACAGGATAGGATAGGATAGGATAGGATAGGATAGACTTCTATTCACCTCACAATGGGGAAATTACATTGCTGCATTGCAGGTTTTTACATACAGTAACAGAAGCATAGCATAATTAAAAACAAAAAAATTGTAATAAATAGTACGCATTGCTCTATAATGTGTATAGATAGAAGATAACATGATGACGTCTGTTCTGAGTGAACATCGAAGTGGGCATGATAGGGTGAGTGACAGCCCTAAACACTGATTATTAATACTCGGGCAGGATTTATTTTTTGATTACATAATCAATCAATCAATCAATGTTTACTTATATAGCCCTAAATCACTAGTGTCTCAAAGGGCTGCACAAACCACCACGACATCCTCGGTAGGCCCACATAAGGGCAAGGAAAACTCACACCCAGTGGGACATCGGTGACAATAATGACCCAGTGGGACGTCGGTGACAATGATGACTATGAGAACCTTGGAGAGGAGGAAAGCAATGGATGTCGAGCGGGTCTAACATGATACTGTGAAAGTTCAATCCACAATGGATCCAACACAGTCGCGAGAGTCCAGTCAAAAGCGGATCCAACACAGCAGCGAGAGTCCCGTTCACAGCGGAGCCAGCAGGAAACCATCCCAAGCGGAGGCGGATCAGCAGCGCAGAGATGTCCCCAGCCGATATTGTGAAAAGTAAAGAGAGTTTTAAAAAAAGGTGTTCTGTTAAACCACTAATGGTAACCTAAGCTCACCAATGGTGTTCTTGTTAAAATTTTTGGTTTGAAAAATGTACATATGAGCAAGTTGCAAAAAGCCCCTTTAAATGGAGTGCTTTTTGGTGTTTTGGCGAGACCTGGTGGTCACAAATAGTAATAAAATTAAGGGCATGGCACGCAAAGTTGAATGATGCGGACACGTTTGTTACTGGATACTTTCTAATACGTTTTTGCCTTAGAGACTTTGTATGTAATATCCAACTATAATTATTTAATACTTGTTTATATTGACACGTTTAGTGTTTTAGACTATAATACTGTTGAAATGAGGATACTTATTAGGGGTGTGGGAAAAAATTGGTTCGAATTTGAATCGCGATTCTCACGTTGTGCGATTCAGAATCGATTCTCATTTTTAATTTAAATCGAGTTTTTTTTTTTAATCGATCCAACAAAACAATACTCAGCAATACCATAACAATGCAATCCATTCCAAAACCAAACCTGACCCAGCAACACTCAGAACTGCAATAAACAGAGCAATTGAGAGGAGACACAAACACGACACAGAACAAACCAAAAGTAGTGAAACTAAAATGAATATTATCAACAACAGTATCAATATTAGTTATAATTTCAGCATAGCAGTGATTAAAAATCTCTCATTGACATTATCATTAGACATTTATACAAATAAAAAAAAAAGAACAATAGTGTCACAGTGGCTTACACTTGCATTGCATCTCATAAGCTTGACAACACACTGTCCAATATTTTCACAAAGATACAATAAGTCATATTTTTGGTTCGTTTAATAGTTAAAACAAATTTACATTATTGCAAACAGTTGATAAAACATTGTCTTTTACAATTATAAAAGCTTTTTACAAAAATCTACTACTCTGCTAGCATGTCAGCAGACTGGGGTAGATCCTGCTGAAATCCTATGTATTGAATGAATAGAGGATCCTTTTAAATCGGGAAAAAAATCGTTTTTGAATCGAGAATCGTGTTGAATTGAAAAAAAAAAAAAATCGATTCTGAACCGAATCGTGACCCCAAGAATCGATATTGAATCGAATCGTGGGACACCCAAAGATTCACAGCCCTAATACTTATTATGCATGTCTCGCTTGTGTGCTATTGTGGGCTTTGCTGTTGTGTAGCTGCGAGCTCAGAGTACCCCGCAGCCTACCACGTTTACATGTTATTAAATGATTTGATTGAGTTACTGTCTAGAAGTTTGGGGAAATACATATAGGACGAACATCCAACCACTATTCATAATGCAAAAAAGGGCCATCAGACTGATACATAACACAGGACCCCGAGAACACACTAATGGATTATTTATAAAAACATTTGATTTAAAACTACCAGATCTCATCCAACTCAAGACTGCCCAAATGATTTATAAAGCAAGTAAACATTTACTTCCAACAGGGTTACAGAGAAGATTTTTACAAAGAGAAGGGAATTATAATTTAAGAGGAGAACTACTTTTTAAGATCCAATATTGTAGAACAACGCAGAAACGAAAGAGTATAACAATAGCAGGGGTTAAAATATGGAACTGTTTAAAGGATGAAATAAAACACAGCACCAACATAAACCAGTTTAAAAAGCTTTTTAAATCATTTATCATTAGTAAATATAAGAAAGAAGAGCAAACATTGTTTTAGAAAGACAATAATATATAATATGTATATAAATACAATTTATGATTTCATAATTATACATATAGGTTATAATAAAATGTATATATTACCACTTTATATGGAATTTAAATAAATTGTGTATATATAATATATATATATATATATATATATAAGTGTACAAATGTATATGTTTGATTTAAATGTTAAACTGTGTATATGAGATGTGTGCTACATATATGTTGCTTATATATTGTTTGAAAAAAAAAAAAAAAGTAATATAAGTGAAGCATGTTTTAGATTTGATATATTTTGAACCTTGTGATGGGGTAGGTTTATATAAGCGTTGCTTCAACCTACACCCTTTCGGCTCAATCATTGCTGAAATGAGTGGGGGTTTTTTTTCTTTTTTTGTTGTTGTTCTTTGTTTTATGTGAAGATTGCCGAAATAAATAAAATAAATAAATAAATAAAAAATACAAGAAAAGCTCAAGCTTACCTGCTTATTGCAGGACATGTAGATGGTCACTGTCTGTCCAGCTTTGCACGTTTTTTGCGCGATGCGTTGGCTTATGATACTCCTGAAGGCAGAAAACGGCCTGGTTTCTGTGTAAAAGGCACAACTGAATAAATACCGGATGTTCCGTGTTGTAGTGGATTCTGTATAAAAGTAAACAGGGTATAAAGGCAGGCTGTATGGTGTTACGTCACCCATGCCGCTGTTTAGTAGGATCTGTGTGATACTACCTCTAAAGATGGAAAACGGATATGTTTTTTGTTAAGTATGGACCACTACTGTACATAAAATGCAATTTTCCTGCCTACACTATAAAGGCAGATTTGATTTTGGTGAAGAAGGGTAGTAAGATTGTAAGATGTGTGTGTTTGTGAGAAGGGGGGGGGGGGGGGGGGGGCACAACAGATGGTGCGCCACGCTGCGAAAGACATCGGCTGCCATGGGTGGGAGTAGGAGGGGGGAGGCTTAGGGGCGTAGGGGGGCAAGTGGGGGCAGATAAATGAAAGTGGTAAGAGGGGGGCTTACTTTTTTCCCCCCATAGTGCCAGCGGGGATGATGATGATGACGAGTGTGTGTGTTTGTCTATGTGCATACCTCCATGTGTGCAGATAGACAGCCACATAGTCTCATCGACACACACACACACACACACACACACACACACACACACACACACACACACACACCTGCACACAGCTAGTGGGAGAAAAAAAGCGGCAATGCTGGAAATTACTTTTAACCCAGTTGTTGTGATGAACAACAAATTGGGATGGTCACGTCACATTAATCAGCCTGCGGCCAAATGAACATGTGTGAAGGAAACGTAATCACTCAATGAACGTGTTAATACATGTGCTCACCCCCGACTGCAAACTTACTTCCCAGCACTCACATCACTCAGCCCCATCCTGCACACCTTTTTGCCCACTAGGACAAAACCGACGAACCCATCGTCACTGGCATCTTTTTAGATGAGCTGAATACCGTGCTTTATGCCACTCATATTGTACCGTATTTGAGTAAGATATTGTTTTTGCCTAATTCCGTATTGTTGAAATCGTTCTAAAATCGAATTGTACTGTCTAGATATGGGGTTGCCAACCCGTGGCTCGAGAGCTGCTCTTTAGCGCTGGCCTAAAGGCTCTCTGGAGCTTTTTCAAAAATGTATGGAAAAATGGAAAGAAATGAGGGGAAAAATATATATATATTTTTTAATGTTTTTTGTAGGAGGGCAAACATGATACAAAGCTCTCTAATTGTTAGAAATCAGTGATTAGAGACTATTTGGCGAGCGCCGTTTTGTCCTACTAATTTGGGCAGTCCTTGAACTCACCGTAGTACTCACATGTACAACTTTGTCCGACTTTCTAAGACGTGTTTTATGCCACTCCTTTTTTTGTCTCATTTGGTCCACCGAACTTTTAATGTTGTGCATGAATGCACAAAAGGTGAGCTTTGTTGATATTATTGACTTGTACGCAGTGCTAATCAGGCATATTTGGTCAGTGCATTACTGCAAGCTAATCAATGCTAACATGCTATTTAGGCTAGCTGTATGTACATATTGCATCATTATGTCTCGTGTGTAGGTATATTTCAGCTCATTTAATTTCCTTTTAATTCCTCTTAATTCAATTCATATTTTCATGTCTCATTACACATTATCTGTATGTAATATTGGCTGCATTTCTGAAAGTTGTTGGTGTTCCATGTTGTTCCAGACCACAGCAAACGTTACCCAGCTTGCAAAGATTGTGATAAATCCATTAGAAAAAGACAGCCTGCCGTTTCCTTAAACCTGGACACACATCTATACCTTTGGACATTCTAAGCTAGTCATTTCCAGGAGTTACCTCACCCTCTGAGAAGCCTCCATTTTACTGGTGATTTCGAATGCTGTAGAAATGTGTAGAATAAATATTCCATTTTAACATTTCTGTCAACAAAGATTTGCGTCAGCCTGTGACACATAGTCATATTGATAGTTGGCTAATATAGCTAATATAGACACAGTTACATAATGTGTGTGTCTTTATTATAACACTTACACAAGGCTTTTGATTTTTTGCGGCTCCAAACAGATTTTTTTTTTCTGTATTTTCGGTCTATTATGGCTCTTTCAACATTTTTGGTTGCCGACCCCTGGTCAAGATGAGCCAAACATTGATCTTATATTTCACTTCTTATATGCTCTTAGTGATCCTAACCCAGCAGGCACAAGACATTTATACATTGTTGATTATACATATACACACGTCCTTTAATGCTGACTTTGAATCAACGTTGCAAAATAGTTGTATTTTTAAATTGAGGTCCTACAATGAATGGATCCACGTTGTTGGTTGAAAAATGACCACATTTCAAAGGTCAAATCAACGTCACAACCTGACATTGAATAAACGTTGTCAAAAAGTATGTTTTTTTCAACGTTGAATTTGTCTTGTAGACCAGTGGTTCTCAAACTTTTTTCAGTGATGTACCCCCTGTGAACATGTTTTTAATTCAAGTACCCTCTAATCAGAGCAAAGCATTTTTGATTGAAAAAAGAGATAAAGAAGTAAAATACAGCACTATGTCATCAGTTTCTGATTTATTAAATTGTATAACAGTGCAAATATTGCTCATTTGTAGTGGTCTTTTTTTAACTATTTGGAAAAAAAATATATAAAAATAACTTAAAACTTGTTGAAAAATAAACAAGTGATTCAATTATAAATACAGATTTCTACACATAGAAGTAATCGTCAATTTAAAGTGCCCTCTTTGGGGTTGTAATAGAGATCCATCTGGATTCATCAACTTCATTCTAAACAATTTCTTCACAGAAAAAATAAATCTTTAACGTCAATATTTATGGAACATGTCCACAAAAAATCTAACTGAATATTGCATTTTTGCATTTTTTTTTTTCACAGTTTATGAACTTACATTCGTATTTTGTTGAAGTATTATTTGATAAATATATTTATAAGGATTTTTGAATTGTTGCTATTTTTAGAATATTTTAAAAAATCTCACGTACCCCTTGGCATACCTTCAAGTACCCCATGGGGTATGCGTACCTCCATTTGACAACCACTGTTGTAGAATATTAGTTGGGATATGACCAAAATTCAATGGTCATATCAAGGTCAGAACCCAACATTGATTAAACGTTGTCAAAAAGCATGTTGTTCCAACGTCATATTCAAATTGCTAAACGTCAGGACCTAATTCAACAAGTTCTCAACTTTATTTTAATGTCTTGTGCCTACTGGGAAGATTGTTCTTGAATGGAATTGTAACATGCCAGATGAGCTAATATTGTCCTGAAATCGAACGTTAAACAAAGATCTAACATTCAATTTCAACGCTCTTGATGATCCAAAGATTGAATAATTCGATTCAAGAATATTTTAAATGAGCCAAATATGGTCCTTAAAATCAAATTATATATTTCTACATTAGTTTAAGATTGTAAAATCGTATTGTTATAGTTTATACCAGGTGTGACCAAAGTGCGGCCCTGGAACCATTTCTAGGCAGCAGCAACAATTTTAACAGCCTGTGGCACATTCTAAAGAATATTATAATTACATAAATGAAAACTAACACTTAATCAAAATACATGTTGTTTTGAGTTATTGACATATTAAAAGCTCCAGTTACTCTAATAATCCACTATGAAATATTTTTGGGGAAAATATTGCATATTTTGCCTGTTTGCTCTAAAAAAATGTTTTCTTTGACAAAAAGGACACTAAATGGACAAACAAAAAACATACAAGAATAATAGAAACTTATAATTGACAAGTAGATCTGAAGTTGATGTAGGGATTTAAGTGCTGAAAGTAATAAAAAAAAATGAATAACTTATTTATAGCACTTTTATGAGTGGAGCCCTTTTGGATTCCTGATAATTTATTGGGATATTTTTTTTTAGAAAGTGTCATTGCTCAAACATTAATAATGCATTAAAATCAATTTTATGAATTGTTGACCAATTCAAGATTTCAATTACTTCACATCAAATTTTAAACTTTTTTTTGTTTGACGAAATGCATAAAATGGGGCATAAAACATAAAAACATGTGATAACTTTCCATCGACAGATCTTTAGTTGATCTAGGGATTTAACTGTGAATAATAAAAAATACAAATAAAAATATACAGTGTATATGACTTATTTCTGACATTTTTCTGACTAAGACTCTTCCAGGGCCCCCAGGACTAAACTTGAGGGTTTTGGTTTCTAAAATAAAAAACATCTATTGTTACAGTTTGCCACTTTTAATTTTTTTTTACTGTAAAATCTATGCTCATTGTTTTTAAAGTACACTACTGTAAATCTAAAAAAGTTACTACTTATATTTTTAAAAGAAAATTTCGGCGACTGAGCTGCCACTATTTCACCGTAAAACCTACTGATTATTTTTTACAGCTCTTTGATTGCTAAATTTCAAAGTGTTAAAAATGTTAATGCTAATTAGTAGTATACATATGGCCTAACCAATGTAAATTAGCATCGAGCTAACGCATTTCGAAAAGCAGAGCCTTGCTTTTGAGCTCTTTCTATCAGGCACGCATGCTTTGTTGGCATAGACAATTAACAAGAGGCAGTCCGCTACAAATATGCTTGTTTGCCGTGCAACCGGATGTGATGTCACCGGCAACAAAGGTATCAAAATATGATACCGCTTGATATTTAAGTATCTGGAATTTGCTCAGTAGTTACAAAAGTAATATAAGTAATAAACGTAATTACATTTTATTATAATAGATAAGTCGAATATTGGCCTAGATTTTAACCAAATTAAATTGTGGTATATGTGAACAATTATAGGCCTACTCACAATACAGCAATTGTGACATAATTGCTATATTAGAAAAAAAATTACTTTGCTTTGAAGGACAAAGCGCTTAAATTGGGACACAGCCAGCATATTTCTATCATTTAGCGTTTCAGACATACGACACACACACACAAACACACACACACACACACACACGCACACACACACACACAGGCCAGCACACGCCAATAAACACACCAGCCCAGTTGGTATATATGGTGCTGCCTACTGAACAGATGTTGTGGAATTTCCGATGCAAAAACCCCTCAATCCAACACACAAGCATACATATGAACACGTACCCCCCCTAGCTGGCCCCGCCATCAACATGCCATGTGGCGCTCCATTCCCTCTGGCATTCCAACTCGGGCAACTCCGCCACGTCTGGCAACTGGAATAGAGGAAAGCACATCCAGTGTCAAATCCAACGTATTAGGACAATGAAGCGTCCCTTTTGCTTTTTTGAAGCATTAAACTGAACTATTTGCAGGTGCGCCTCGTATACGGTACATAATCATATCAGTAGGAGCGAACACAACCTGTCACACTGTTAGTCTGCACATGCCACGCTGCCAATCCACTTGGGAACGCCGGCGGAATCCCAGTTACCATGGAGATGTCCAAGCTGTAATAGAATATCAACTTGAGAGAGATTAATTCAGGGGGAAAGAGTTTATTTATTCATCCTGTTGATGCCCTTCCTCATTCGCTCTGATGTTTGGCATCCATCCCCTTGCACTTCCTCTCTTAGTCAACGGTGCACCAATTGAAGGCAGATAACAGAATTAAAGGAGGCACACCTGCATAAGCAAGAACAAAAAAAGTTCAGTTTTGATTTGAAACTGTCAGAAATATCAGCCTGTTTATAACCTCTGCCAAGCATGTTAAGTTATCATCACCTTTTCTTTGTTACTTTTACATTTCTGGTGCAGGGCTGGGTAAAAGTGCTGACCTAGGATTTTTTTTGTGTATAATATGTATACAAAAATATTATATACATGAAAAATCTCACATTAGAGCTTTATCGCTGAAAGTGTTTTGATTTTTTTTTGGGCTTATGTAAAAAATATACATATTTCACAGAAAGTGAAAATGAAAACTAAATAACCACAAAAGGCACTTCATAAGAAAGAAACGAAAGTAATTAGTTTAATTTTATTTTATTTTTACAAAACGTTAACTTTTGTTTTACGACAAAAAGGGACGGCGTGGCGCAGTGGAAGAGTGGCCTTGCCCAATCCGAGGGTCCCCGGTTCAATCCCCACCTAGTACCAACCTCGTCACGTCCGTTTTGTCCTTGAGCAAGACACTTCACCCTTGCTCCTGATGGATGCTGGTTAGCGCCTTGCATGGCAGCTCCCTCCATCAGTGTGTGAATGTGTGTGTGAATGGGTAAATGTGGAAGTAGTGTCAAAGCGCTTTGAGTACCTTGAAGGTAGAAAAGCGCTATACAAGTACAACCCATTTATCATTTATTACTTGTCCAGGGTGTACCCCGCCTTCCGCCCGATTGTAGCTGAGATAGGCGCCAGCGCCCCCCGCGACCCCGAAAGGGAATAAGCGGTAGGAAATGGATGGATGGGGATAGATAACATATGAGTGAGAGCAGACTTGGGCAAGTTAAGGCCCGGGGGCCGCATGTGGCCTGAAAAACTTTTAAATCTGTCCCGCCGGACATTCCCAAATAATTTTTTTAGATCTTTAAGCTGGAAACTGTAGCTGCCATGATAGTGTGCAGTGATGTTTTCAAATGACCGTAAGTCTTGAACTATTCAAAGTATTTCAATAGTTGGAATCTACGCTTTTGCATGATATACTAGTTACTCAATCAATCAATCAATCAATGTTTATTTATATAGCCCCAAATCACAAATGTCTCAAAGGACTGCACAAATCATTACGACTACAACATCCTCGGAAGAACCCACAAAAAGGCAAGGAAAACTCACACCCAGTGGGCAGGGAGAATTCACATCCAGTGGGACGCCAGTGACAATGCTGACTATGAGAAACCTTGGAGAGGACCTCAGATGTGGGCAACCCCCCCCCTCTAGGGGACCGAAAGCAATGGATGTCGAGCGGGTCTAACATGATGCTGTGAAAGTTCAATCCATAGTGGCTCCAACACAGCTGCGAGAGTTCAGTTCAAAGCGGATCCAAGACAGCAGCGAGAGTCCCGTCCACAGGAGACCATCTCAAGCGGAGGCGGATCAGCAGTGTAGAGATGTCCCCAATCGATACAGGCGAGCGGTCCCGACGAGCGGTCCATCCTGGGTCTCGACTCTGGACAGCCAGTACTTCATCCATGGTCATCGGACGGGACCCCCTCCACAAGGGAGGGGGGGACATAGGAGAAAGAAAAGAAGCGGCAGATCAACTGGTCTAAAAAGGAGGTCTATTTAAAGGCTAGAGTATACAGATGAGTTTTAAGGTGAGACTTAAATGCTTCTACTGAGGTAGCATCTCGAACTGTTACCGGGAGGGCATTCCAGAGTACTGGAGCCCAAACGGAAAACGCTCTATAGCCCGCAGACTTTTTTTGGGCTTTGGGAATCACTAATAAGCCGGAGTCCTTTGAACGCAGATTTCTTGCCGGGACATATGGTACAATACAATCGGCAAGATAGGCTGGAGCTAGACCGTGTAGTATTTTATACGTAATTAGTAAAACCTTAAAGTCACATCTTAAGTGCACAGGAAGCCAGTGCAGGTGAGCCAGTACAGGCGTAATGTGATCAAACTTTCTTGTTCTTGTCAAAAGTCTAGCAGCCGCATTTTGTACTATGGTCGTCTAAGTCACAGCAGCTTAGACGAGGCACCAAGCAGCGTGGGCGTGGTTTGTTTCCACAGAGTGTTTCCAGAGCGGCCAGCATGAAATGCGCTTGTCAGGGACAGACGCGGAAGGAGATTTTTACAACAAAGTTCTAAAAGTTAGTGATATATCAGATACAGTATGTTGAATTGAATTGAATTGAAATATTTATTTCAAACCTGCACAGTACAACTAAACACAGTTTTGTTTTGTTTTTTTACATGTTGGCAAATATATTTATGTAAGGCTTGAAAAGGGGTTGGATGAAGCAGCTGCTTATAATAACCCAACCCCTCTCACTTATTCCACATTTAACATAAACAGTATAATACAAGAACAATATGTTAAATTGTAGGTAGGTTTTTTTTCAACCTTGACGTTCATATTTTGCTGTGTTTGAGGCATTTTTTTTGCGTTTCACTTGATTGTGAAATATGTCGATCAAGAGGGGGTGTGGCGTTCATATGTCGTCAATATTCAGTGTTTTATCGTTCATAGTTAATATTGTAAATTCTCTATTTCCATGTACATTCTGGGTGTCTCATTCAGTAAAAAAAATTAAAATTCCATTCCGTTTTTTGAGGCGGTCTGTTGTAACGTTTTTAACATTCAATCAGACGTTATTGTGAGGTTTTGTTCTAGTGTTCTCCTAAAAAGACACATTTTCTTCTCTAAATTTGGACCCCAAGTCAAAATAATTGCCCAGGCCTGAGTTAAGGTGTGAGAATGTTATATAAAACCTACATCCTCTACTAGTGCAGTGGACCCACAATCAAAACTAATATTCAAAAAACATGGTAAAGGCACACATTTTCAATCAGGCTTTTTGCTGATTAATTTAATCTCTTTTTAGGTTATTCATTATTATTAAGTTTTTCATACATTATTTTCTATGTCATTTATTGCTATTATGATTACTGTTATTATTACTGTTTAATGGTTGTATTTATTTATTCATATTACTTTTACATAATTTTTTGGGATGACGATAATTTGAAGTTATGGCGTTTTGCGGTCAGTAATGCTGTGTGTGTGTGTGTGTGTGTGTGTGTGTGTGTGTGCGTGCATGTGTTTTTTAAAAACTGGTTGTAAAACAATTTGTGACTGATAGAGACATGATTATTCATTGTATAGAAGGAAAAATACACCAATATTTCAAGAATGCATTTCTTATACATTATTAACATTATACCGTATATTCTGGACCATAGGGCTCACCGGATTATTAGGGGCACTGCCGATGAGAGGCTCTATTCAGGTCTTTTTTTCATACAAAAGGTGTTAAAGGGGTCATATTGTGATTTTTTTCTAAAAAAAAAAATGGGCTGACAATCCATCCACTTGTACTGATACTTCTACCTTAACTACTGTGACTTATTGTGCAACTTATTGTCTTGTAATTAATGCACATCAGAGCTGTTCAAATGTTTGTATTTTTTGTATTTAGTGTATTAGATTTTGCAACTAGTGTTTGGATCCCACTGTACGCAATATCTGAAGAGCATGGATAAAGAGCATTTCACTGTGGCGTACTCTGCATGTGACGAATAAAACTTTGAACCTTCAATCGGTGCCGCTTAAAAGTCATACTAAAACATTTTGACAGATTTTTGAGTGCCATGTGTATTGTTCTTTATTTTTAATAAAACATTTAAAGATTTGTTGTTGTTTACTGGCATCCTGTTGCAGTCTACACGTATCTCTCATGTGTGACTGCCATCTACTGGTCACACCTATCATTACACCATTTACCAAATACAATTGCTTTGACGTCCGGTAAGCACAACCGGAATTATTCTGTATATTAGGCGCACTGTCATTTTTGTAGGATCTTTTATCATTTAGCCTTGGCGCAGGTTCGCTCTCAACTGAGAGTCATTCTAGCAAATTATTAGCAATGCTCTCAGTGTGATGGAGTGCAAGTACACCTCTGCCAGCTCCAACCACAATATCAAAAATGTTACATTTATCATTAATAAGCATTATATTTGCAGAGGCAAAAATGTTGATATCCCCTCACTGCAAAAACTGAAATCTAAGTAAGATTAAATACCTCAAATAAGGGTGATATTTGCTTATTTTCTGTCTGATAAGATAATTCTTCTCGCTGAGCAGATTTTATGTTAGAGTGTTTTACTTGTTTTAAGGGTTTTGGTCTCAATAAGATATTACTGCTCGTTGCCTAGATTTTATGACCTATATTGAGTAAAACATGCTTGAAACTAGGATATCAAGTGTTGCTAAGCTGTGGCATCAATAATGACAAGTATAAAACTATTTTTTTAATTTCTTATTTCAAGCATGTAAAAAAAATCATGATGACAGCCAAATGGACTTTGCTGTTTTATTTTAAATGAAACAATAGAAAATACGTACTCATATAGTAGTACAGTTGTTATCAGTGAAAATATACTTATTTTAAGGCATTTTTGGGTTCATTGAGGTTAGCTGACTTGACTTTTTTGGAAAGTCTTGACAAGCCAAATTTTCTTGTCCTATTGGCAGATAATTTTGCTTGGTTCAAATAAAATACCCCTCATTTCTGTAATTTTTTTTCTTGTATTTGAAAACTGACTTTTTGCAGTGCTGGATCCTACTAAATCAGGGATGTCCAAAGTGCGGCCTGGGGGCCATTTGCGGCCAGCAGCTAATTGTTTACCGGCCCGCCACACATTCTGGAAATGCTATTGCAAAAATAAAAAAGAACATTAAAAATATTGGAATGAGGTGAAATCTATCGAGAAAAAGTTGCAATGTTGACACAAAGCTGCCATGCAGGCTGTTTTTTTTTCTTTTGTCTGTATTTTACCATGTAAAACCATCTTTACCATGAATTGATTAACGTGGACCCCGACTTAAACAAGTGGTCAATTGTACGGAATATGTACTGTACTGTGCAATCTACTAGTTACAAGTTTCAATCAATCAATTATTTATTATTTTATTTTTTTGCCATTGCTCAAAAAAAAATAATGACCAAAAAATCCATGTTATAATGAATTATTTTCAAAGCTCCAATTAGTTCAAATATTTAACTTTAAAATGTTTTATGTGGTAAATGTTGCACATATTGTGTAGTTGCCATATAAAAACAAAGTTTTCTTTGACAAAATAGCACAAAACAAACAAAATAATAGTTTAAACGTAAAATTGACAGATATATCTGAAGTTCATCTCGTAACGTAAGTGTTGAAAGTAAAAAAAAAAAACAACAACTTATAAAATAGAGATTATCGGTCCTGCTAGACACCGACCTCTATTTGATAATACAACTGTAACATTTGACAACCAAATAGTTAAACAAGGTGACTCGGTAAAAAGTCTGGGTATTAACTTCGACCCAACTCTCTCCTTTGAGTCACACATTAAAAGCGTTGCTAAAACGGCCTTCTTTCATCTCCGTAATATCGCAAAAATTCGCTCCATTTTGTCCACTAAAGACGCTGAGATCATTATCCATGCGTTTGTTACGTCTCGTCTTGATTACTGTAACGTATTATTTTTGGGTCTCCCCATGTCTAGCATTAAAAGATTACAGTTGGTACAAAATGCGGCTGGTAGACTTTTGACAAGAACAAGAAAGTTTGATCACATTACGCCTGTACTGGCTCACCTGCACTGGCTTCCTGTGCACTTAAGATGTGACTTTAAGGTTTTACTACTTACGTATAAAATACTACACGGTCTAGCTCCATCCTATCGTGCCCACATTTGAGGTCCTCTCCAAAGTTTCTCATAGTCATCATTGTCACTGGCGTCAAATTGGGTGTGAGTTTTCCTTGCCCTTATGTGGGCCTACCGAGGATGTCGTAGTAGTAGCGGTTTGTACAGTCCTTTCAGACATTTGTGATTAAGGGCTATATAAATAAACATTGATTGATTGATTGATTGATTGAAAAATGTATCACTTTATGAGGGGGGCACCTTTTGGATCCCAAATATATTCAGTGGTATTTTAATTATCTTTTCACTGTGATTACTCAAAAATATAAAATAA
Source organism: Nerophis ophidion (assembly GCF_033978795.1). Lineage (NCBI taxonomy): Eukaryota > Metazoa > Chordata > Actinopteri > Syngnathiformes > Syngnathidae > Nerophis > Nerophis ophidion. The sequence goes on from NC_084618.1 coordinate 73,377,965, forward strand.
TTTAAATCATTATTGATCTTAGAATTCTTCCCAATCACGCCTCTCCAGGTTTCGGGTGAAGAGAGGGGCGGAGCTTTCTGCCGATCACCACCTAGTGGTGAGTTGGCTGCGATGGTGGGGGAGGATGCCGGACAGACCTGGGAGGCCCAAACGCATTGTGAGGGTCTGCTGGGAACGTCTGGCAGAGTCTCCTGTCAGACAAAGTTTCAATTCCCACCTCCGGAGGAACTTTGAACATGTCACGAGGGAGGTGCTGGACATTGAGTCCGAGTGGACCATGTTCCGCACCTCTATTGTCGAGGCGGCAGATCGGAGCTGTGGCCGCAAGGTAGTTGGTGCCTGTCGGGGCGGCAATCCTAAAACCCCTTGGTGGACACCAGCGGTGAGGGATGCCGTCAAGCTGAAGAAGGAGTCCTATCGGGTCCTTTTGGCTCATAGGACTCCGGAGGCAGTGGACAGGTACCGACAGGCCAAGCGGTGTGCAGCTTCAGCGGTCACGGAGGCAAAAACTCGGACATGGGAGGAGTCCGGGGAAGCCATGGAAAACGACTTCCGGACGGCTTCGAAGCGATTCTGGACCACCGTCCGCCGCCTCATGAAGGGGAAGCAGTGCACTGTCAACACCGTGTATGGTGTGGATGGTGTTCTGCTGACCTCAACTGCGGATGTTGTGGATAGGTGGAAGGAATACTTCGAAGACCTCCTCAATCCCACCAACACGTCTTCCTATGAGGAAGCAGTGCCTGGGGAATCTGTGGTAGACTCTCCTTTTTCTGGGGCTGAGGTCGCTGATGTAGTTAAAAAACTCCTCGGTGGCAAGGCCCCAGGGGTGGACGAGATCCGCCCGGAGTTCCTTAAGGCTCTGGATGCTGTGGGGCTGTCTTGGTTGACAAGACTTTGCAGCATCGCGTGGACATCGGGGGCGGTACCTCTGGATTGGCAGACCGGGGTGGTGGTTCCTCTCTTTAAGAAGGGGGACCGGAGGGTGTGTTCCAACTATCGTGGGATCACACTCCTCAGCCTTCCCGGTAAGGTTTATTCAGGTGTACTGGAGAGGAGGCTACGTCGGATAGTCGAACCTCGGATTCAGGAGGAACAGTGTGGTTTTCGTCCTGGTCGTGGAACTGTGGACCAGCTCTATACTCTCGGCAGGGTTCTTGAGGGTGCATGGGAGTTTGCCCAACCAGTCTACATGTGCTTTGTGGACTTGGAGAAGGCATTCGACCGTGTCCCTCGGGAAGTCCTGTGGGGAGTGCTCAGAGAGTATGGGGTATCGGACTGTCTTATTGTGGCGGTCCGTTCCCTGTACGATCAGTGCCAGAGCTTGGTCCGCATTACCGGCAGTAAGTCGAACACATTTCCAGTGAGGGTTGGACTCCGCCAAGGCTGTCCTTTGTCACCGATTCTGTTCATAACTTTTATGGACAGAATTTCTAGGCGTAGTCAAGGCGTTGAGGGGTTCCGGTTTGGTAACCGCAGGATTAGGTCTCTGCTTTTTGCAGATGATGTGGTCCTGATGGCTTCATCTGACCGGGATCTTCAGCTCTCGCTGGATCGGTTCGCAGCCGAGTGTGAAGCAACCGGAATGAGAATCAGCACCTCCAAGTCCGAGTCCATGGTTCTCGCCCGGAAAAGGGTGGAATGCCATCTCCGGGTTGGGGAGGAGACCCTGCCCCAAGTGGAGGAGTTCAAATACCTAGGAGTCTTGTTCACGAGTGAGGGAAGAGTGGATCGTGAGATCGACAGGCGGATCGGTGCGGCGTCTTCAGTAATGCGGACGCTGTATCGATCCGTTGTGGTGAAGAAGGAGCTGAGCCGGAAGGCAAAGCTCTCAATTTACCGGTCGATCTACGTTCCCATCCTCACCTATGGTCATGAGCTTTGGGTCATGACCGAAAGGATAAGATCACGGGTACAAGCGGCCGAAATGAGTTTCCTCCGCCGTGTGGCGGGGCTCTCCCTTAGAGATAGGGTGAGAAGCTCTGCCATCCGGGAGGGACTCAAAGTAAAGCTGCTGCTCCTTCACATCGAGAGGAGCCAGATGAGGTGGTTCGGGCATCTGGTCAGGATGCCACCCGAACGCCTCCCTAGGGAGGTGTTTAGGGCACGTCCAACCGGTAGGAGGCCACGGGGAAGACCCAGGACACGTTGGGAAGACTATGTCTCCCGGCTGGCCTGGGAACGCCTCGGGATTCCCCGGGAAGAGCTAGATGAAGTGGCTGGGGAGAGGGAAGTCTGGGTTTCCCTGCTTAGGCTGTTGCCCCCGCGACCCAACCTCGGATAAGCGGAAGATGATGGATGGATGGATGGATTATTGATATTTTGTGGCTCTAATTACTAAATACTGCATATTTCAGTTTTACTATAAAAAACAAAGTTGTTTTTGACAGAAAAGCCATAAAACTTTTTTTTTTTTTTTTTAAGTTGATATTGAGATTTACTGTAAGCGTTAAATAGAAAATAAAAATACAAATGTGACTTATTTTTAACATTTTAATAACTGAGACACTTTATGGTCCCTGGTAACCCTATAGGTAAAATACATTTGTAAAAAATCCATATATTTTGTTAAGGTTTGAAAATAAAAAATATTAAAATGGCCCCCACATGTTTTGATTTGTCCGTGTGCGGCCCTCAGTGGAAAAAGTTTGGACACCCCTGTACTAAATGGCGCAGATGTACCTAATGAAGTGTCCGGTACATGCATATTACAAAAACAAGACAACAACTCGCCCACGTCATAACAAAGCACATTAGGCCTTCAGTTTGTTTTGAGATGACTCCATCAATCACGGCCAAGAAGTCCCGAACGTGTATCCATCTTGTAAGCACTTTTAGAGCCTTCCTAAACGCTGGCACAGCGTTAAAAGTGACAAGTGAGGACTCTCGCGTGAGTCAATCCTCATGTCACATTCATTGGAGTAGTCCGTAAATTCATAATTGGTGGAGTGTTTATGTTCCTATATGCATAAATTCATTCACGAGCGCATATGCATGAGCATATGTTGGATACCAGCAGGTCTCTACGCGACCCTCGAGTCTCCCCCGCCTAATTCAATGGAAGACCCCCCGACGCCGCCCTACCTCCCACGCGGGGAAGTGAGAGCTCCTATCTTCTCCGCTCCTCTTCTGATAATCTCTTTTAATCTAGAAAGACGGGTGCTGTCGACGCGCCGCTGAGACGGCCACTCCATTCTGTTTGCTCGCTCTCGGCAGCCGAGGAGGGCCTTAGGAAGAGTGAGAGCTGGCTCGGAAACAAAAAGTGAAATTGAGTGACGGAACATGAGGCGGCGAGGGACAGCGGGAAAGACGCTGAGATATTCACGACGGCATCATTGGCCGTGAAGGATGTCAATAATTGAACGTCCTTGACTTAAATCGCGTCGTTCTCGATCGGAGGTCTTCAACAAGGTGGTCGTGGTATTTTTGGTTGTTAAAGGGGGAACATTATCACAATTTCAGAAGGGTTAAAACCAATAAAAATCAGTTCCCAGTGGCTTATTTTATTTTTCGAAGTTTTTTTCAAAATTTTACCCATCCCGGAATATCCCTAAAAAAAGCTTTAAAGTGCCTGATTTTTGCTATCGGCGAAGCCACTGTCCGATTCCCTGTGACGTCACATAGCGATGCCAATACAAACAGATGGTGGATAGCACAGCAAGATATAGCGACATTAGCTCGGATTCAGACTCGGATTTCAGCGACTTAAGCGATTCAACAGATTACGCATGTATTGAAACGGATGGTTGGAGTGTGGGGGCAGATAGCGAAAATGAAATTGAAGAAGAAACTGAAGCTATTGAGCGTATAGCTATTGACGCTATTCGGCCATGTTTGCCTTAGCATCGCCGGTAAAATGTGCAGACCAACGATCGGAAGTTTCGCATCTCGTGACACTGGATCAACTTAAATCCGTCGATTGGTAAGTGTTTGTTTGGCATTAAATGTGGGTGGAGGGAAACGCTGGATGCAAATATAGCTACAAATGTACATACAGCTAGCCTAAATAGCATCGATTATCTGGCAGTCATGCCACGACCAAATATGTCTGATTAGCACATAAGTCAATAACATCAACAAAACTCACCATTGTGATTTCGTTGACTTTATCGTTGGGAATGCATCTGCTTTGAGTGTCGCAGGATATCCAGACATTCTTGCCATCTCTGTGCCATCTCTGTCGTAGCATCACCGGTAAAAAACAAACGAGGGACTTTCGCATCTCTTGACACTGGAGCAACTTAAATCCGTCAATTGGTATGTGTTTGTTTGGCATTAAATGTGGATGGAGGGAAAGGCTGGATGCAAATATAGCTACAAATGAGGCATAACGATGCAATATGTATATACAGCTAGCCTAAGTAGAATGTTAGCATCGATTAGCATGCCGTGCTAATTGATGCACATTCTACGTAAATCAACTTGAATCCGTCCCTGATCGTGTTGTTACACCCTCCGACAACACACCGACGAGGCATGATGTCTCCAAGGTACCGGAAACAGTCGAAAAAATGGAAAATAACAGAGCTGATTTCACTTGCTGCGTGTAATGCGGTGGAGAAAATGGCGTTGACTCTAGGTGACGTCACGTTTTGACGTCATCGCTGCGAGAGCGATAAATAGAAAGGCGTTTAATTCGCCAGAATTCACCCATTTAGAGTTCGGAAATCGGTTAAAAAAATATATGGTCTTTTTTCCGCAAAATCAAGGTATATATTGACGCTTACATAGGTCTGGTGATAATGTTCCCATTTAAGACTTTTTAAAAATAAAAACAGCAATAATTATGCAGTCTTATTGTACGCATGTAAACATTTAAGATAGCTAGCGACGAGCGACTAGTTTCCAACTAGCGATTAGCGCTCTATTTGCCAGCTCGATACTGTATTCTTTGAATATCTTAGTATTGCAATCTGTGCAATCTACTAATATAATTTTTAACCAATCAATCAATCAATCAATGCACGATAACAAGGTTCCTTTAGGACAGATCTCTCTAGCTGGCAGCTAGCGATGAGAGCGTTAGTCGCCAGCTAGCACTTAGCGCACTAGTTGCCTGTTAGCGACTAGTGCTGTATTTGCCAGCTTATAATTAGCACAATGGCTGCCGGTTAGTTAATAGCGGTGGTATACTGTATCCTTAGAATATCTTAGTATTGCACAATAATGAGGTACCTTTGGGACCAGTTGGATTTACAACACAAATTTTTACAGCATACATAAGACGGGGGTTTTGGGAGTTGCCAGCTTGTTTATTATGGCTAATTATACTGTATTCTTTGCACAATTACAAGGTGTCTTTTAGTCGTGGTCAAAAGTTTGCATACACTTGCCTACCGGAACACCAAGCACGGTGGTGGTAGTATTATGCTCTGGGCCTGTTTTGCTGCCAATGGAACTGGTGTTTCACAGAGAGTAAATGGGACAGTGAAAAAAGGAGTATTTTCCTCCAAATTCTTCAGGACAACCTAAAATCACCACCCTTGAGGTGGGGTCTTGGGCGCAGTTGGGACAATGGCCCCAAACACACGTCAAAAGTGGTGAAGGGATGGCTAAATCAGGCTTGAATTAAGGTTTTTGCATGGCCTTCCCAAAGTCCTGACTTAAATGTGTGGACAATGCTGAAGAAACAAGTCCAAGTCAGAAAACCAACAAATCTAGCCGAACTGTACCAATTTTGTCAAGAGAAGTGGTCAAAAATTCAACCAGAAGCTTGTGGATGGCTACCAAAAGCGCCTTATTGCAGTGAAACTTGCCAAGGGACATGTAACCAAATATAACATTGCTGTATGTATACTTTTGACCCGGCAGATTTGGTCACATTTTCAGTAGACCCATAATAAATTCATAAAAGAACCAAACTTATTGTAGAAAGGATTGGAAACTCAAGACAGCCATGACATTATGTTCTTTACAAGTGTATGTAAACTTTTGACCACGACTGTATCTCTAGTTGCCTGCTAGAAATTAGCGCACAAGCTGCCAGCTAATTAATAGCAATGCTATACTGTATTCTTTGAATATCTTAGTATTGTACAATAACATGGTACCATTAGGACCAGTTTCGTTGATAACATAAATGTATACAGCATATATAAGTAGGAGCCACTCCATCTCTGTATACGTTTTTTGGAGTCTAGCGCGCTAGTTGCCAGCTAACGATTAGCACTCTAGTTGCCATTGAGCTAATAATGGCGCTATAATGTATTCTTTGAGTATGTTAGTATTGCACGATAACAAGGACACATCACTCCAGCTGGCAGCTCGCGACTGGCGCTCTAGTTTGCATACATAGGTGGTCCTTACATCTCTCTATAAATTTGGGGGTCCTTGGTCTGGATAACACTCAAGACCCCTGTTCTACATAGATAAAGCAAATATAATCTCTGAGCCAATTTATACTGTTCCAAGTGAGCCCAGATCTACAAAGTTTCCGTGCGGGTTGTCGTGTGTAGCAGCCTTGTGAGAATCCAAAAATCTAATTCCAATGGCCGAAAATTTAATATAACGACCAATTTACATATTTTGGGAACTCAAATTGTAGTAGTAAAAAAGTTCAATAATTGATTATAAAAAAGGTAAAATATTGTAATCTACACAGTACTCAGTGGCCTAGTGGTTAGAGCAGTGGTTCTCAAATGGGGGTACGCGTACCCCTGGGGGTACTTGAAAGTATGCCAAGGGGTATGTGAGATTTAAAAAAAAAAAAATTCTAAAAATAGCAACAATTCAAAAATCCTTTGCAAATATATTTATTGAATAATACTTCAGCAAAATATGAATGTAAGTTCATAAACTGTGAAAATAAATGCAACAATGCAATATTCAGTGTTGACAGCTAGATTTTTTGTGGACATGTTCCATAAATATTGATGTTAAAGATTTCTTTTTTTGTGAAGAAATATTTCAAGAATCCAGATGGATCTCTATTAGAATCCCCAAAGACGGCATTTTAAGTTGATGATTACTTCTATGTGTAGAAATCTTTATTTATAATTGAATCACTTGTTTATTTTTCAACAAGTTTTTAGTTATTTTTATATCTTTTTTTTCCCAAATAGTTCAAGAAAGACCACTACAAATGAGCAATATTTTGCACTGCTATACATTTTAATTAATCAGAAACTGATGACATAGTGCTGTATTTTACTTCTTTATCTCTTTTTTTCAACCAAAAATGCTTTGCTCTGATTAGGGGTCACTTGAATTAAAAAATTTTCACAAGGGGTGCATCACTGAAAAAAGGTTGAGAACCACTGGGTTAGAGGGTCCGCCCTGAGATCGGTAGGTGGTGAATTTAAACCCCGGTCGAGTCATACCAAAGACTATAAAAATGGGACCCATTACCTCCCTGCTTGGCACTCAGCATCAAGGGTTGGAATTGGGGGTTAAATCACCAAAAATGATTCCCGGGCGCGGCACCGCTGCTGCTCCCTGCTCCCCTCACCTCCCGGGGGGTGATCAAGGGTGATGGGTCAAATGCAGAGAATAATTTCGCCACACTTAGTGTGTCTGTGACAATCATTGGTACTTTAACTTTAATGCTCTGATCAAAAAATTTAATTGTCAAAAAATTCTTGAACCTGTATAGTGCAAATTATTTGCCACTTGCCAAAATTAGAAATGTCCTTAATTTTAAGAAGTATTTACTTATTTTTAGTCACTGACTTTACATCATAATCTTAATTTTAGCATGGTTTTTCTATTACAGTTTAAAATCAATAAAATAACTATTTAAATAGGATATTTTTGGTTTTCCCCTCAGACAAAAAAATCTTGTTTAAAGATTCTGCAACATCCCGAGAATGCTTAATTTAAGAACTGCAAATTACATAATGCTTGTTTTTTAAAAGTCCTGCTAATTTCTAGATATACAAACCCCGTTTCCATATGAGTTGGGAAATTGTGTTGGATGTAAATATAAATGGAATACAAGGATTTGCAAATCATTTTCAACCCATATTCAGTTGAATATGCTACAAAGACAACATATTTGATGTTCAAACTGATAAACATTTTTTTTTGCAAATAATCATTAACTTTAGAATTTGATGCCAGCAACACGTGACAAAGAAGTTGGGAAAGGTGGCAATAAATACTGATAAAGTTGAGGAATTCTCATCAAACACTTATTTGGAACATCCCACAGGTGTGCAGGCTAATTGGGAACAGGTGGGTGCCATGATTGGGTATAAAAGCAGCTTCCATGAAATGCTAAGTAATTCCCAAACAAGGATGGGGCGAGCTGTCGTATTTTACGCTTCATAATGCGCCACACATTTTTGATGGGAGACAGGTACTGCAGGCGGGCCAGGAAAGTACCCGCACTCTTTTACTTCGAAACCACGCTGTTGTAACACGTGGCTTGGCATTGTCTTGCTGAAATAAGCAGGGGCGTTCATGATAACGTTGGTTGGATGACAACATATGTTGCTCCAAAATCTGTATGGACCTTTCAGCATTAATGGTGCCTTCACAGATGTGTAAGTTACTCATGCCTTGAGCACTAATACACCCCCATACCATCACAGATGCTGGCTTTTGAACTTTGCGCCTATAACAATCCGAATGGTTATTTTCCTCTTGGTTCTGGAGGACACCACGTCCTCTGTTTCCAAATATAATTTGAAATGTGGACTCGCCAGACCACAGAACACCTTTCAACTTTGCATCAGCCCATCTTAGGTGAGATCGGGCCCCGCGAAGCCAGCGGCGTTCCTTGGTAATGTTGATAAATGGGTTTGGCTTTGCATAGTAGAGTTTTAACTTGCACTTACTGTAGTTACTGACAGTGGTTTTATGAAGTGCTCCTGAGCCCATGTGGTGATATCCTTTACACACTGATGTCGGTTTTTGATGCAGTACCGCCTGAGGGATCAAAAGTCCGTAATATCATTGCTTACGTGCAGTGATTTCTCCAGATTCTCTGAACCTTTTGATGATTTTATGGACCGTAGATGGTAAAATCCCCAAATTCCTTGCATTAGCTCGTTGAGAAATGTTGTTCTAAAACTGTTCGACAATTTGCTTACAAATTGTGGACCCTTGCCCCATCCTTGTTTGTGAATTACTTAGCATTTCATGGAAGCTGCTTTTATACCCAATCATGGCACCCACCTGTTCCCAATTAGCCTGCACACCTGTGGGATGTTCTATATAAGTGTTTGATGAGCATTCCTCAACTTTATCAGTATTTATTGCTACCTTTCCTAAATTCTTTGTCACGTGTTGCTGACATCAAATTCTTAAGTAAATGATTATTTGAAAAAAAAAAAAAAAGGTTTATCAGTTTGAACATCAAATATGTTGTCTTTGTAGCATATTCAACTGAATATGGGTTGAAAATGATTTGCAAATCATTGTATTCCGTTTATATTTACAACTAACACAATTTCCCTACTAATAGGGATACGGGGTTAGTACAAATCATAATTTTATTATGTCTTATCAAGTAAAATTAACTTTCTGCATGGACAGAACATTTCACTAATCTACTCTTTTAATCTTAATCTTCTTTAATTCTTTGTGCAATGTAATTAGTCTCTTTGTCTTAATTGAACTGCTGAAATCAAACAACTTTTGCACCATATTCTTATTTATTGAGATGCATGAGTGACAACGACTCGTAACTGTAAACAATTCTAATTGCTCACTTGAAAAAGCCATTTATAAGGCTTAACGCATTTGCAAACATCTGATTGTGAGCAGCGAAAAGCCAAAAAAGGTCTCGGTTTAGAAGTACTGTCTTATATGATAACAATATTGTCTTTCTATGTAAGGTGTACTATTCTAGGTTGGCCAAATATGATCCTAAAAACACAACAATGCCACTCAGGCAAATATTGTACTTGAATTGACTCATAGAATTATCGATGAGACTATATTGGTTCTTGTGGTGTCCCTTACAATACATACACATGAAAAAGGGCTGGTCGATTTAGTTTAAAAATAATTGAAACCAAAATGTACAGCTCATAACCGATTAATTGAATATTAGGCTCATCTACTAAACTGCTGTCTTGTATTTTTCCCCATCAACAAATGATAAATGGGTTGTACTTTTATAGCGCTTTTCTACCTTCAAGGTACTCAAAGCGCTTTGACACTACTTCCATATTTTCCCATTCACACACACATTCACACACTGATGGAGGGAGCTGCCATGCAAGGCGCTAACCAGCACCCATCAGGAGCAAGGGTGAAGTGTCTTGCTCAGGACACAACGGACGTGACGAGGTTGGTACTAGGTGGGGATTGAACCAGGGACCCTCGGGTCGCGCACAGCAACTCTCCCCAAGCGCCACGCCGTCCCTAGCATTGTTGTTGATGGGGAAGGGATCTTTGGTTCCTAACACTGTGTCATGGATCACGTGACTGGCTTCTTCATTAGCTCTCAAAATGGCTGTGGAATCTCTGAGAGATTGATACTATGTTGATCATATATTCTCAAACTTTGGAAGTCTTTTGTTGTCATAAATTCGATGTATGTTCATAATAACGACGATATAGAGGCCACTTGTTTATACATTCTACTGGTACATGAAAACATGTTTTATATTCTAGTTTCTTCAAAATAACCACCCTTTGTTTTGATTACTTTCTTTGCACACTCTTGGCATTCTCTCGATTAGCTTCAAGCACACCTGTGAAGTGGCGACCATTTCAGGTGACTACCTCTTGAAGCTCATCGAGAGAATGCCGAGAGTGTGCGAACAAGTAATTAGAGCAAAGGAAATTAGAATATGAAACATGTTTTTAGTTATTTCATCTTTTTTGTTAAGTACATAACTCCACATGTGTTCATTCGTAGTTTTGATGCCTTCAGTGACAATCTACAATGCAAATAGTCATGAAAATAAAGAAAACACATTGAAATGAAAAAGGTGTGTCCAAACGTCAGAGTCGACTTGTCCAGGGTGTACCCCGCCTTCCGCCCGAATGTAGCTGAGATAGGCACCAGCGACCCCAAAGGAGATGGATGTACGTCAGAGTTTGAAACAAATAACTCTGTCTTGTATTCGTTTTGCAATGAGATATGTTACTATTTGATATACTGCACATGCATTTTAAAATTTTAGCAGACATATTAAATATGAATTCACACAAAATATTGGTAGCCTGAATTTTACTCTTGTATCGGATCGGAAAGAAAATCAGTGCCATCGCACATCACTAATGATGTGGGCTGTTTGGACACACTTTGGCTACAGTAAGAACCCCACTAAAGAGTCAAGTAGTAGTTGAGAGTGAAATAATTGTGCATTAACCTAAATGGAAGTAGAAAGCTCAATCGCCCAGCCCGAGCAAACGAGCATCCCTCAGCAGCAGCAGACTGCGCCCACCGGGTGAAATCCTCACACGGTCAAACGTGCACTTTGGAGGTCAGAGCCACACAAACCTGTGGGTGGCGGCTTGAGAGTGGCGGTGCAGCGATTAAAGACCCACGTCTGCGTGTGTGTGTGTGTGTGTGTGTGTTGGGAGCATCTGCGTGACACCATGGCTGTGTGTGAATTTCAGTGACAGATGTTCATTAGTCTTTGACAAGCCCCGCACTGCTCACGTCTCAAAGCAGCAAAGGCATGAACATAAGGACCAGACATACTGCCTTTCATGTTTTTTATAGTGTTATTTGACTAAAATATCATTGAAATGGTCTTACTTTGGATTTCTAGGACTGCAGAATATCCTGTACCACCGATGATATGATTTCCCATGTACTGATAGTGGCTATATTTACCGCACACACTGCAGGGATACAACATGTCACATCAATTCCGTATAAAAATGTATCAAAGACAATTATATAACAAAGTCCGTATCTTTTTCATTTCAATGCTCATCTTTAAAAATCATCCGGTGCGAATCTTCAATAACGTCTGCTAAGTCATTGGATCCACATAGCTACACTCTCAAGCACAAAACAACAACAACAAACTGAACCTATAATGAGTACTAAATGTGGAATAAAAGCACTGTCAATTAATGAATGGATTCATTTTATATAGCACTTTTCTCTAGTGACTCAAAGTGCTTTTACATAGCGAAACCCAACATCTAAGTCACATTTAAACCAGTGTGGGTGGCACTGGGAGCAGATGGGTCAAGTGTCTGGCCCAAGGACACGACGGTAGTGACTAGGATGGCGGAAGCGGGGATCGAACCTGGAACCCTCAAGTTGCTGGCACGGCCACTCTACCGAACGGGCCGTACCGCATTGAGACATTATGTAAACAAGGGTGGTTAGAGCTGAGATTTATGGCTCTTTGAAGAGTTCTTTAGAAGACATTCCTTTCAAAGAGTCGTTCAAAGGAATGGCTCGTTTTTGTTTTTTAATCAGGGAAACAATCACTGGTAGCAGTTACAAGATAAGATGTAGGTCAGAATAATTTAGATTTACACAAATATAACTCCATTGGTGGAAATTATTCTGCAATATTGACTATGACTTTATATTTGTTGGATTTTCATTGTATATATTGCAAATTATTTGCCAAGATCTAGAATATTATTTCAAAAAATGTCCCTCTTTTTAAGAGCTTGATACTTATTTTTAGTCATTGACTTTACATCATAATCCAAATGTATGCTGTCTATTGTAGTTTAAACAGATTAAAATTGAAAAAAGAACTATTAAAATAAGATATTTTAGTTTTCCCTACATAGGAAATGTTGTTTAAAGATTCTGCAACATACCAAGGATGCTTAATTTAAAAATAGCACGGTGAATAGTGAAATTCTAGTTTTAATTGATTTCTAGATATGTAAATCAAGTAAAAATCAACTAGTTGCATGGACAGATCATTTTACTACTTTCAGTTTCTTCTTAATTTCTAGTTTTTTTATCTTATACTTTGTAAGTTTTAGTTTTTTTTGCAGCGTAAACGGGTGCCTTATCGGAATGCTTTGACAGTGACATCACAATTTTGGATTTTATCTTTATGTAAAAGAAATTGCTTCAGAGGAACATTTTAACAATACCGAAAAAAAGCACAAATAATTTGTTTATGTGTATATAAAATGGTTCTCAGTGGTTCTAAAACATTTTTCACCAAGTACCACCTCAGAAAACACTTAGTTCTCCAAGTAGCGCCATAATGCCCATCCATCCATCCATCATCTTCCGCTTATCCGAGGTCGGGTCGCGGGGGCAACAGCCTAAGCAGGGAAACCCAGACTTCCCTCTCCCCAGCCACTTCGTCTAGCTCTTCCCGGGGGATCCCGAGGCGTTCCCAGGCCAGCCAGGAGACATAGTCTTCCCAACGTGTCCTGGGTCTTCCCCGTGGCCTCCTACCGGTTGGACGTGCCCTAAACACCTCCCTAGGGAGGCGTTCGGGTGGCATCCTGACCAGATGCCCGAACCACCTCATCTGGCTCCTCTCGATGTGAAGGAGCAGCGGCTTTACTTTGAGTTCCTCCCGGATGGCAGAGCTTCTCACCCTATCTCTAAGGGAGAGCCCCGCCACACGGCGGAGGAAACTCATTTGGGCCGCTTGTACCCGTGATCTTATCCTTTCGGTCATGACCCAAAGCTCATGACCATAGGTGAGGATGGGAACGTAGATCGACCGGTAAATTGAGAGCTTTACCTTCCGGCTCAGCTCCTTCTTCACCACAACGGACCGGTACAACGTCCGCATTACTGAAGACGCCGCACCGATCCGCTTGTCGATCTCACGATCCACTCTTCCCTCACTCGTGAACAATACTCCTAGGTACTTGAACTCCTCCACTTGCCATAATGACGTACATTAAAATAGAGTGTAGAGTAGTAGGTCTAAGTATTAATTAAAAAACAAGGCAGATACTTTAATGAATATGTATATTAAATATTTTGGCCACTGTCACATTACACACAGTTTGAAATGTAACAGTTTATTTGAATATAGGAAAATAAAACACTGTACTTTAAGCAAGTGATTCTTTGGCATACCACTGGATGAAGTCCGCGTGCCTCGTAACACGGTTTTTAGAATGACTGAACTCGAAAAAGACTAGGGCAAAATAAAAATGCAAATACCAAATTGTACGACCATGCCAGGTGTGTATATTCTTGAACAATGTGCACTTCAGCACAATAAACCCAAAAAGTAAATCACTCCCCCCCCCCAAAAATGTTGAAGATAACAAAAGAGTGTATCCAAATGCTGATATATTTACTTTGACTTTGGCTCTCTTTCTAGTCCAGTAACCATTAACGTGCATAAAAATGAAAAAAAAAAACGGCTCCCAAACAAACGGCTTGCAACAGCAAATCGATTCTTATTGTTCACTTAAAAGAGACGTTCAAAACACTTGATTCATTCGCGAATGTCACATCTCTAGAAGGGGTGTCCAAAACGTGGCTCCTGAGCTAGTTTTTGGTAGCCCTCTGTATGTTTTAAAACTAGTGTCAACAGATAACAGAGGAGTGTAAGGAGAAGAAAAAAAAAGTTAATGAAAAATGATTACGCAAAAAGATTAAATTCTACCCAACATCAGACCAACACCAATAATTGTTTAACGGAACGTTAAGTGATTTGCATTTATTTAGAATGCTAAATAAACACCAATTGAGGAATGTCAAAGTGGCCATCGCATTTGCCATTTTTCATGTCGGGGAAAAAATTTACACACCCACAAACAGGAAGTGCAAACAGAAAAAAAAAATGTCGGGTTTATACTAAAAATGAATGACAGTGCTTTGGAACCTGAGAATTGAAAAAATTATTTGTAGATTGCTTCAAAGTGACCATTTTTTTAAAAATGGCAATGCCTCTTATTAGCTCATTAACAATAAAAGTGGACATTTGCGCATGTTAGTGTAAGTGTTAAGTGTAGGCATGTCAAAAAAATAACTGACCACTTTGCAGTGTGCCTCTCCAGCAGAGGTGGGCAGTAACGCGCTACATTTACTCCGTTACATCTATGTGAGTAACTTTTGGGATGAATTGTACTTCTAAGAGTAGTTTTAATGCAACATACTTTTACTTAATTGTTTTTTATAGAGAAGAAACGCTACTTTTACTCCGCTCCATTTATCTACATTCAGCCCGCTACTGATTTTTATCGATCTGTTAATACACAATTTTTTGTTTTGGTTTGTCAGACATACCTTCACAGTAGGATCTATCGCATGCCTGCGTTTCACCAATCAAATGCAGTCTCCGGTGACGTTTGACCCCGTTTCACCAATCAAACAGAGCCAGGCGGTCACATGATTAACTGCCCAACAAGTTTCAGCGGCAAACAACAACAACAATGGCAGAGACGACAACGAATGCAAACACCCCTGGCCTCACATAAAATCGATGTTCACGCTCCAGACAACCAAAAAACAGTTAGCTAGGGCCTTGTCATAAGTGTCTCCCCAAACAAGTGAACATTTCAGCTTACGTGAACTCAACGTCAAATTTGAGGAAGCACATCGCGGTAAGTAACGTTAGTAGATATTTTATAAAATACTACACGGTCTAGCTCCAGCCTATCTTGCCGATTGTATTGTACCATATGTCCCGGCAAGAAATCTGCGTTCAAAAGACTCCGGCTTATTAGTGATTCCTAGAGCCCAAAAAAAGTCTGCGGGCTATAGAGCGTTTTCTGTTCGGGCTCCAGTACTCTGGAATGCCCTCCCGGTAACAGTTCGAGATGCTACCTCAGTAGAAGCATTTAAGTCTCACCTTAAAACTCATCTGTATACTCTAGCCTTTAAATAGACCTCCTTTTTAGACCAGTTGATCTGCCGCTTCTTTTCTTTCTCCTATGTCCCCCCCTCCCTTGTGGAGGGGGTCCGGTCCGATGACCATGGATGAAGTACTGGCTGTCCAGAGTCGAGACCCAGGATGGACCGCTCGTCGGGACCCAGGATGGACCGCTCGCCTGTATCGGTTGGGGACATCTCTACGCTGCTGATCCGCCTCCGCTTGAGATGGTCTCCTGTGGACGGGACTCTCCTTGCTGTCTTGGATCCGCTTGAACTGAACTCTCGCGGCTGTGTTGGAGCCACTATGGATTGAACTTTCACAGTATCATGTTAGACCCGCTCGACATCCATTGCTTTCGGTCCCCTAGAGGGGGGGGGGGGGGTTGCCCACATCTGAGGTCCTCTCCAAGGTTTCTCATAGTCAGCATTGTCACTGGCGTCCCACTGGATGTGAATTCTCCCTGCCCACTGGGTGTGAGTTTTCCTTGCCCTTTTGTGGGTTCTTCCGAGGATGTTGTAGTCGTAATGATTTGTGCAGTCCTTTGAGACATTTGTTATTTGGGGCTATATAAATAAACATTGATTGATTGATTGATTGATTTTGGCTTTCACCACGGACTAATGTTAGCTTCCCTGCTATGAATCACTGTCAAACGTACGTAGTTTGGGTATAATTTATTAAAGGCCTACTGAAATGAGATTTTCTTATTTAAATGGGGATAGCAGGTGCATTCTATGTGTCATACTTGATCATTTCGCGATATTACCATATTTTTGCTGAAAGGATTTAGCAGAGAACATCCACAAAAAAGTTCGCAACTGGAGAAAAGCCCTGCCTCTACCGGAAGTCGCAGAAGATGACGTCACATGTTGAGGGCTCCTCATATATTCACATTGATTTTAATGGGAACCTCCAACAAAAACAGCTATTCGGACCGAGAAAACGACAATTTCCCCATTAATTTGAGCGAGGATGAAAGATTCGTGTTTGAGGATATTGATAGCGATGGACTAGAAAAAAAATAAATAAATAAAAATTGGAAAAAAATACGCAATTGCAATCGCGTTGCATTGGGACGGATTTATATGTTTTTAGAGACATTTACTAGGATAATTCTGGGAAATCCCTTATCTTTCTATTGTGTTGCTAGTGTTTTAGTGAGTTTAACAGTACCTGATGGTCGGAAGTGTACGTCCACGGCCGGGTGTCTCAGGGAAGTCGACGGCATAGCTCGGTTGGTAGAGTGGCCGTGCCAGCAACTTGAGGGTTGCAGGTTCGATTCCCGCTTGTGCCATCCTAGTTACTGTTGTTGTGTCCTTGGGCAAGACACTTTACCCACCTGCTCCCAGTGCCACCCACACTGGTTTAAATGTAACTTAGGTATTGGGTTTCACTATGTAAAGCGCTTTGAGTCACTTGAGAAAAGCACTATATAAATATAATTCACTTAACACTCACTTTATGGCACAAGCTCAGCTGGTAACTGGCGACTTTTTAACCACAATTTTCTCACCGAAACCTGCTGGTTGACAAGTGGTCGGGATCCATGTCCACTGTGATCCATAGTAAAGTTTTAACTCCGGGAATTTTAAACAAGGAATCACCGTGTGTTTGTGTGGCTAAAGGCTAAAGCTTCCCAACTTCATTGTTCTACTTTGACTTCTCCAATATTAATTGAAAAAATTGCAAAAGATTCAGCAACACAGATGTCCAAAATACTGTGTAATTATGCCGTTAAAGCAGACGACATTTAGCTGTGTGTGTGCAGCGCTCATATTCCTAACAGCCTGTGACGTCACGCGTGCACGTCATCATTACGCGACGTTTTCAAGAAAAATGTCCCGAGAAATTTAAAATTGCAATTTAGTAAACTAAAAAGGCCGTATTGGCATGTGTTGCAATGTTAATATTTCATCATTGATATATAAACTATCAGACTGCGTGGTGGGTAGTAGTGGGTTTAAGTAGGCCTTTAACGTACTGCAGACTCATACACAGACAGAGACACACACACTCACGCATGCATACAAACACCAATCAGAAGTGCAGATGTGTTCCCAGGTGCAGTTTGCGTAAAGGCTAACTTGTTATTTTCCTTTGTAAATCTCTGCCTACTGAGCCTATGGTGCTGTTACGTTGTTGTGGCTCAATTTGTCTTAATTGTTTTTATTCCAATGTATTATTACTTAATATATTTTAATGTAATATTATAGTAATAATAACATTTTTGAAATAATATATTTTTCCCCTCGGGGATCATTAAAGTATTTCTGATTTCTGATTCTGATATATTATTGTTTTAGTTGCTTAAAAGATATTCCTAGCTCTGAATTTGTTCATTGCTATTCTTATGTTTTTGTGCGTTATTTGTTGCCGTAATCATTAAACAAACAGGTTACTCATTAGTTACTCAGTACTTGACTAGTTTTTTCAAAACATACTTTTTACTTCTACTCAAGTAAATATTTGGGTGACTACCCCTTACTTTTACATGAGTAATGAATCTCTAAAGTAACAGTACTCTTACTTGAGTACAATTTCTGGCTACTCTACCCACCTCAGCTCTCCAGTATGGTTGTTTTTTTTCTTTCTTTACAAAGCAGCATCGCCCACTACTGGCCTGGCATGCATAATACAGCGTTTTTATTTGTGTTTTGTGTGTCCAATTTTGGAAATGTGTTGTCCAAAACCTAACCTTGATGTTGGAATTTGCAAAAGTAGGCATTTTAAAATTGCATTCCGCAATTTATGAGTATGGTTTGAGTTTATTTTAATCATGTCTACAGATACAACATAAAACATCGTACAATTCACAAATTCTAATTTTTTTTTGAACATGTTCAAAAAGGAGTAGGAAAAAGTAAAGTATATTTAATCCCACCCCCTTTTCCATTTCATGGCAATTAGTAACACATTTGTTCACTTCCTGTTATCGTCTTGTAACACAATTTACATCAATTCATTCTAAATACAGCTGCTCTCTCAGTTAAGTCAGTTATGATCCACATGAGATGAATATTATCTCATTTTTAACAAAGTTCACAATGTTAATCAAAATTATTCTTCCTTGTGCTTTGTAGACACTTGCAATTTGAACAACACCTGTCTGACTTATTTACTTAAACCATTCCATAATTAAATTCCACATACTGATATGCTATAGGTTGTAAGTGTTGTGCTTGCTTGCAAATGTTTTAAATTACATTTTCCTTCGAGATTGTATTTTTCTTCTCATTTGGAGGAGAATTGTTGTGCACTCAGGCTGAGTGGCTTTGTACATAATGCACCAAATCACTGAGTTTTTGTATTTTGGCCTCAATAAATAGTGTTTGTATGTTCTCTATATCCAGCATGTTATTCTAAATGATCTTTTTATGTACCACAGTTAGTGGATGAAGTGTAGTTTTGTAGTTATTTCCCCATATTTCTGCACAATAACTCAAATATGGTAACACTAGCGAGCAGTAGAGAATATGGTGAGATTTTTGGTCCGAGACATATTTTGCTTTAATATTTATTAATAATGTATTTTTTGCCACTTCATGTCGTATATTTCCATATGAGATTTCCAGTTCATTTTATCATCTATTACTACACCCCGAAATTGTCTTTCAGTCTTTCAATGTCTACTCTGTCTATTTATATTGTATCGATAAAGGTACCAATTTTTGGTACTTGCGTGTATGTGTTAATAAATGTTAATTGTTTAATAATAAAATCAATTTTGTTGATGTAACATTTTGAAATGAGCTGATAATCCTAACTGTGCTGCCCAGTTGTCTTATTACATTTATGGATCTCATTTGCAAGTCTTGTGTATCAGACTATGCTGCCTTTGCAATTCCAAGACATTAGAGTGCAGTGTAGACTATGGTGTGTTATCAAGCTAGGAAGTAGTCTTTGCCATTAAGCAGAATGTGCCAATCGAATCTTATGTTGCGCCCTACAAAGGCTTTATACAGTAAGTTTTGTACCTATAACAAATTTGCTGTTTGATTGTAAAGTGCATCTTAATTGTAGTTTCATCACCAAATTTGGAGGTGTTGAATCGCCACATAAAATCGCTAATGCTAATCATCCATCCATCCATCCATCCATCATCTTCCGCTTATCCGAGGTCGGGTCGCGGGGGCAACAGCCTAAGCAGGGAAACCCAGACTTCCCTCTCCCCAGCCACTTCGTCTAGCTCTTCCCGGGGGATCCCGAGGCGTTCCCAGGCCAGCCGGGAGACATAGTCTTCCCAACGTGTCCTGGGTCTTCCCCGTGGCCTCCTACCGGTTGGACGTGCCCTAAACACCTCCCTAGGCAGGCGTTCGGGTGGCATCCTGACCAGATGCCCGAACCACCTCATCTGGCTCCTCTCGATGTGAAGGAGCAGCGGCTTTACTTTGAGTTCCTCCCGGATGGCAGAGCTTCTCACCCTATCTCTAAGGGAGAGCCCCGCCACCCGGCGGAGGAAACTCATTTCGGCCGCTTGTACCCGTGATCTTATCCTTTCGGTCATGACCCAAAGCTCATGACCATAGGTGAGGATGGGAACGTAGATCGACCGGTAAATTGAGAGCTTTGCCTTCCGGCTCAGCTCCTTCTTCACCACAACGGATCGGTACAACGTCCGCATTACTGAAGACGCCGCACCGATCCGCCTGTCGATCTCACGATCCACTCTTCCCCCACTCGTGAACAAGACTCCTAGGTACTTGAACTCCTCCACTTGGGGTAGGGTCTCCTCCCCAACCCGGAGATGGCATTCCACCCTTTTCCGGGCGAGAACCATGGACTCGGAATCAGTAGCATGTATATGGAAAAGCAAATTAGCATTAAGCTAGCGCATTATTGAAAAGGGGAGACTTAATTTAGGTTGGAGTGTTTTCTATCAGGCAAAGAAAAACCCTGGGGGCAGTTTGGCTAAGTGCTCCTCAAGTGTGTTTTGTTTGCAACCGGTTGAGTCATCACGAGCAACAAAAGGTATCGAAATATGGCACCGTTTGATTTCAAATTAATTTAATACCCGGTAGTACTGACGGAATTTGGTCAGTACCTATAAAAGTATGTGTAACGTCTGAGCGTTTGAGCACATCTACTCTCAAAAGTGAAAGAGATTATCATTTTTTTGGCCCATTTGGTGCTCATAAAGACAGTAGGCACACATATTACTGTCAGAACACCATTCAAAAGTCACTTTTACATAAAAGGGGACCTTTAAGAGACGTCTGCCAACACTTTGGTCCATTTAACGTACATTTGCAAGAAGAGGCGAGTGCAGGGATGAAGTGTGTGTGGTGAGAGCTTGTAAGTGTGTGTTACGTGTAGGTGACCCGCCAATAGCACCAATAGTAGCCAGGCGAGGGTGTGATGTTCTTGCAAAAGTTGAATGTGTTAGCCAGAAGTGACCAGCCAAACCATTGTGAGAGAAAAGGTTACGTGTAAGGACGGGGGAAAGAGTAATTTGTGGTTGCCTTTTTTTTTTTTTTACATTTTTAAAAAAAGTGTGGGATGAAGAAGAAGCCAAAGAAAACAGAAATGTCCAGAAAAGTAGAGGACAAGGCAATGAGTTGGATTGAATACCATGTGACAGGTCCATCTGGGGGCTTGCCCACCCTGCAGCGCCGCAAAAACCCCTCAATATGGACGCCAATTACTGCTGCCCGCATGACCGTGCCATGGTGGTGTATTCTCCTCTTCCTCTTCGCCTCTCCTTCACATCCCTAAAAAATAAATAAATAAATAATATGGAAAAAACACACACACACACACCATCTGTGCAGAAACAAAGCTCACCACTGCAATGCACACACACACACACTCACCTCATGAGCCACTTCATTAGGGACACCTGCACACTCATCTGATGAGATCCAAGGCTATAAGTTGTGTTGTGAAAAAAAATAAGGAATATGACGAACACGCGATTTTGATTGGTTATTATTGTGGGTGACAGGGCACAGCATCACGGGGCCTTCCTAACATTCTGGCTACTGTGAGAGGCACAGAAATTTGGAAACAGTTTATGGAATCCAATAGAATAATAATTAGCCACAACATGGACATTTAAGTTTTAAAGCAGCAGATTGGACATCAACAGCACCGAGTACTGTCAGTGTATACATTTAAACACTATGGATGTATTTTGACACCAGCAATATATTGTCAATTAGAAAAATAAATAATAATAGAGGTCAAATTTTGTGTAATGCATGATACAAACTATTACAGCCAATGCTGATAATGTACATATAACACACATGACATATCTGACAAGCATTATTCATTTACACTAAAAAGCTGCAGAATGGGACACACTTGTGTGATTGCGTGACATTCACAACACTTGCAGCCGGAAACATTTTAATAATCATACTCCTTTTTCCAGGTACAGAGTTAATGATGCTTTGTTTTTAGGAAACCCAAGTGCAAATACGTCCATTATAATTTTTTTCCTGGTGGCTTATTTCCACCATTTTTAATACGGAACATCACATGTTTGCACAAGTCAACATGTCCAAAAGAGAATAATCAGTAGGTATTTTACATACAATATCAGTCAATAGCATATTCCACAACAAAAATCTTATTTATTATAAAATGAGTTCGATGGACAATGTAGGCCTATTTGAAAAAATCTGGCTTATTTATATGCATCCTGCATTTTTATTATTTTATAAATTAAGATACATTTCAACAAAGTAACTGAGATAGGCACCAGCGCCCCCCGCAACCCCAAAGGGAATAAGCGGTAGAAAATGGATGGATGGATGGACTCAATATTACACTAGCAAATAAAAAATGAAAATGTCCAAATTTTAGAATGATATTAGGAGTCAAGATTCACATTATATATATATATATATATATATATATATATATATATATATATATATATATATATAAACACACAATATTACATAAAATGTCATTATAAATAACATAATGTAACCCAAAAAGAGCAATTAATATTGAGTGTCCCTTTTAAAAATCTTTCTGTATGTTTTTTTTGTTGTTGTTTTTTTTTAGACGTTCAGCCTCCTGTGTTGCACGATGCAGAATAATGAACAGATGCTGGTGGAATTAGCAAAGAAATACTGGGGGCCTCCCACAAGGGCCACTCTTGGCAGGGGCCGCATGGCGCAGCTGGCAGCGTGGACGTGCATGCTTGCATGCTCGTCACCTCCTCCATGCAGGATGCTGTCTATATATACTATGCTGGTGGCAATGCCAACTTCAAAACATTTTTTAATAACAGTTGGCACCTGTATTTTGGCCCAAAAATACATTTACTATAGCTAAAATTATAAATGTGTTCTGCGCCCACCCCACACCCATTTTTTTCGTTCCTTAATAATGCAAATTAATTAAAAATAGATTAATGTTCAATATCTTGTATTATTATGTTCATTTCATGACTTTTTTTTATTTTATTTTTTTACAATTAATTGTTTATTTACATCAATGCAAACTTCATAAATCCCAAAACACGCACCTTAGGCAAGAGTTAAGTGATGTGTAATGAGCGGGGAAAAAATAAATAATTGTTGATTATTTATGACGTTCTTTTGGCATGTTTTTGAATGTAAAAAGATTATTATAGTTGGGTTATAACAAAACGTCAACATTTTTTATGTTTTTTTTTTATCATTCAATATTTTTAGTAAAAGGAAATAAATTAAATTGCACCATTTTTTACTTTTTTTTTTTTACTTTTACTGATGTAATGTAAAAACTTTTTTTTAAACCCTTCTGAAATTCAAATGTATTATCAGTTACCAGAATTTGGAACATTTTAAAACATATGGCCATGTTGTCATCTGCTATGTTTCTAATGTGGAATAGCTGAACATATTTAATTTTCAATTATACAGGAATTGAATCCATAAAGTTGCCTTTTTTAAATTTAAATTTGAACACACTAATTAATACATTGTAAAACGTCCTAAATGTCATGCATCCTTTTATGGAAAAATTGGAATCTATTTATTACATTTAAAAAATTCAAATGCACGATTAATATGACCATTTGGAGTTGAATTATGAACATGCAATAAATTGTAAAGCACGTTCTAGACGTTTATGCGGCTGTTTCGTATGTTTCTATTGGACATTTTGCACCCGCAGACCACCAGTAACACATGGGACCAAAGGCAGTGGTCCAACATTATTGATTGGAGAAATCAGCACTAATGGCACAGGTCTCAAAATGAGGAATATTATGATCATAATAATAATAAAAACTAGCCTCTGTAAAGGCATTGTAAAAAAAATGTCCAAGATTGATAACCTGCATGCTTTCTTTAATTATTTTTAAAGCAATAGGATAACTAATATTCATATTAAAATATAAAATAAGTACACATATGAAAGGATAGGCCTCTATAGTGTATTCAAATTATACTAATGATGTCCTTACCTTTAAAAGGAAATAATAAATGCAATAATAAATGCAATCATATTTTCCCAACAGTTTAAGAATTATTTAACGAGCAAAAGAAAAAACTTTCATTAAAAACAAGAAGACATAAAGAATTGAAATAACAAAAATGAGTGACTTGGCTTTTGTAAAAATAAATAAATAAATAAATGACATTTTTACCAGGCCAAGTTCACCGACACTTTGTAGTAATTCTAGGCTGTTTTTAAATGTGCATTTTAGGTCCCAACATTAAAAAAAAAAAAAGGAAAACATAAATGTTCGATAGAAACGTGAACGCACATTATAAAAGTTTTTTTTTGTGTTCAATTTATTCCAGGTAACTCCATGCATGCATAATTCATTTCACACATGGAATTGTTCATTTGGGCATAAAACAATGCTCATTTTTAATATCCAATGATGTTTGCATTTCTTAATGAGTTGCAAAATCGAGTAAATCGATTACAATACAGCATATATATATAAAGCATATATACATATATAAATATGTGTGTATATATATATATACTCACATACAAGTATATATACATATATGTATATATACACACATGCACGTATATATATACATATATTTGTATATATACGCATATATATGCATATATACACACACATACATATATATATGTATATACATATATTTGTATATATACGCATATATATGTATATATACACACACATACATATATATATATGTATATATATATATATATATATATATATATATATATATATATATATATAGACACACACACACACATATATATATATATATATATCCACGTATATATATGTGTGTGTTATTGAATGTTATTAATGGGAGAATGCGCACTACAGCTGATCATATCAGACAATTATTAGGCATTTCTTAGTTTTATTTGTGTATGTCGTCATATTACATGTGTTGTCATTTGGTTGCACACACAAAACTGCACAATGAAGAAATGCATAACAGTATTATAGTAATCAGATTACAGGAGGAGACGTGTTCAAATTCAATGGAGTTCATCAATGATTGCAGGTTTTTTTTTTTCAGTTGTGGAAAAAGGCGCCCAGGTCCTCGTAGGGCCCCTCGTGAAAGGGGGGGATGTTCTCCCGAGACCCCGAGGGGCCAAAGGGTAAACCTCGCCCGGGTCTGGAGTAATGCATGGGGTAGTGATAGTTCCGCTCCGTGTCGCACTCCTGTTGCTTCATGCAGCCTGGTGCTGCAGGGCTGTGCTGGCCCTCGTAGTCCGGGCTGATGTAGTCCGGGGACGTGCCTCCAGGGGGGTACGGCGCCTCGTAGCCGGGGCCGTACGAGTGCGCCCGCGGGTTGGCACCGGCGGCTTGGTAGCTGGGGCTGGACAGGCGGCACCGGTAAGAGCCGTACGGGTGCACGGAGAACGGGGATCCCGGCATGTGGAAGCGAGCAGAGTCCGGCTCGGTGAGGAAGTTGCGGGTGTTGAGCTGCAGACAGCCGGCCACCAGGTTGGTGGTGGGCTGGGAGAGGCCTTTGCACAACATCTGCACGTAGTTCACCACGTCGGGACGCTTCCCGTTGCGCAGGATCTCGCCTAAGGCCAGGATGTAGTTCTTGGCCAGGCGCAGCGTCTCGATCTTGGACAGTTTCTGGGTCTTGGAGTAGCACGGGACCACCTTGCGCAGGTTGTCCAGGGCCGAGTTCAGGTCGTGCATGCGCGTGCGCTCCCGGGCGTTGGCCTTGACTCTGCGCACCCGGGAGCGCTCCACCCGGGCGGGGTTCATCTTGCGCTTCTTTGGGCCGCGCTTCTTGGGCTTGTCCCCGCCCCCCTCCTCATCCTCACCCGCTTCCTCAGCATCCCCCTCCTCCTCCTCCTCCTCCTCTTCCTCCTCATCATCCTCGTCGTCGTCCGCCATCTCGGACTCGGCTCGACTGCTGCCCCCCCGCGGCTCGTCCAGATCGTCCTCCCCTGCCAGGTGATGACCGGACTTGACTTTGCCGTCCTGGCTGTCCGCCTCGGCCCAGTCCGCCGCCAGCCTCTGGACGTCCGGCAGGACCTCACTGAACAGACGGCTCAACATTGTCGTGGGTTCACACCTGCAAAGAGAGGCGGTCCACGCAGTCTTTTTTACTCACGTCTGTGTTGCCTTTGAAATGAGAATGAGGATGATGAGGATGCGGATGAGGATGAGATGGTTCCGGCACATTTATTAGGTACACCTGCACAATTCCATTAAAAAAAACCAATCCCAAAATCTGCCTTTTCACATAGATAATGACCTCATTTTGATGCAAAAATGCAGTATTATTTGTTATAGGGGTGTCCAAAGTGTGACCAGGGGCCCATTTACGGCTCGCAGCTTATTTGTTAACTGGTCGAGGCACATTCTATAAATATCAATTAAAAACAATAAAAAAAAAACCACATTTAAAGTGGTATAAAAGAGCAAGCAGGTGTTGTCACAACACGCTGGAATGTATCGCTTTGGTTAAAAAAAAAAAATGAAAACATAAAATTGGCCCCTCCATCCTTTGATATTCCAGTATGTGGCCCTCAATGGAACAAGTTTGGACCCCTAATGCAGTAGTTCTCAAACTTTTTTCAGTAATGTACCCCCTGTAAAAAAAATTTTAATTCAAGTACCCCCTAATCAGAGCAAAGCATTTTTGGTTGGAAAAAAAAGAGATAAAGGAGTAAAATACAGCACTATGTTGAAATTTTCTGATTTATTAAATTGTATAATATATAGAAATATTTTTCTCATTTGTAGTGGTCTTTCTTGAACTATTTGGAAAAAAAGATATAAAAATAACTAAAAACTTGTCGAAAAATAAACAAGTGATTCAATTATAAACATAGATTTCTACACATAGAAGTAATCATAATTCCATCTGGATTCATTAACTTACTTCTAAATATTTCTTCACAAAAAAAGAAATTTAACATCAATTTTTATGGAACATGACCACAAAAAATCTAGCTGTCAAGACTGAATATTGACAGTGTTGACAGTGAATTGCATTGTTGCATTTCTTTTCACAGTTTATGAGCCTACATTCATATTTTGTTGAAGTATTATTCAATAAACATATTTATAAAGGATTTTTGAATTGTTGCTATTTTTAGAATATTTAAAAAAAATCTCATGTACCCCTTGGCATACCTTCAAGTACCCCCAGGGGTACGCGTACCCCCATTTGAGAACCACTGACCTAATGAGTGATCGGAATATTTTAGATATGTCAACAAAAATGCAAATCATCGGAGGTGGCATTTTGATGCAGCTCCAAACTTTGCTGGATTTCAACATGTGGTGCACAAAAAATTTGATTGAAATATTTCATACGTTTAAAAAAATTGATTTAAAAAAATAAATATATATTTCTTTAGCTTACAGAATCCCTTTTTAAAAAAAAAGTTTTTTGACCATTTTTAAGCAACCAGGAGTATTTCTTACCTGTAACCTGTTTTTAAAAATGTCATTATATTTCGAGAGTCTATTTGAATCGAAACTCGTGTTGACTCGTGAATCGATTATGAATCGAATCACCATCCCAGGAATCAGATCAAACCATTAAGTGTCCAAAGATTCACACCCATATAACACAGATAAAGAAAACACTTTTATTTTTGCATTTTGCTGTATTGATTATTAACTGTTTCTGTACTTGTATTTTTTTATGTGCTATAGAAATAAAGTTTGAATTTAAAGGGGTGCTCCAAAGTGTAGCACAGGGGCCATTTTAGGCTTGCAGCTCATTTTTTATTGCCTAGCAGCACATTTGAAAGATTACATCACTATTAAAAATAACTGATTAAAGCAAATATTAAAAAAAGGGGTAAAAGAGCAACAAAATATAATATACAGAGAGAAAAAAAAGTATTTTTCTTGAAATATATGTAATTTATTATCATATTTAATTAATTTGAACCCCTTTTTCAATAAACTCACACATTCTCACTGCAGGTAGACAAATGGGGCACACTTGCCTTTTACAGATGTACCTGATGTTTTTGCTGGTGCGTATCCATATCGTTTTTAATCTAAACCTTTTAACAGTTTGGTTCCGTGTGGCCCGTGCAGGAGCGCCGCCGGGCCGCTGAGAAAAGGTCCCTGGTGGTAGTTTAGGGTGGCGACAAATAAATGAGTCTGTTGCCCACAGCCACAAAAGTGGACCACATGATACTTGAGAATATGCCATAAATGAGGGGAACTTTTGAAACAGGGGTGTCCAAAGAGTGGCCCAGGGAGTTCTTTTTTATTATTGGCTCAAGGCACATTGTACAGAAATAAAATCAAACAAAAGATATAGAACAAAAAAGCTTAAATGTTGCTTCTAATAATAATAGTAACATGAAGCTTGGTCTTTATATGTAATTAGAAAAAAATAAAACAATTATAAAATAAAATAAAAATATATTCTGGGTGGAAAGTTTGGACACCCATGACTTAGAGGATGTGTTTAAAATATTAATCCTGAAGGTCATTTGTGCCTCAAAAGCAGGAATGAGGAACACAAGTTGTTTGTCTGCGCAATTAGCAAACAAATCATCTGACATCATTTCATTTAAATTAAATTAATATAAAGCCAACTCTCTGAAGAGATGCTCTCCAGTGTGCACTTCCATCCCCCCCGCTACCTGATATCCTCAGCATAAAGTAATTAATGCCAGCATATATCTTGTCAATTATCATGCATGCATCCCAGAGGAGAGTTCAACCCCCACAGACCTGCTGTTACACTCATATTTCTCTATTTCACAAATAAATCCGCTTTTGTTCCTGCAAAATGTGCATGACTGACAGCGGTGAGGAAGTGATGAAGAGCGGAGACGGAGAAGAGGTAAAAAGAGGACATATGTTGAGCAAAGAGAAAACAGGTAAAATATCGCTGACGGTGGCATCGCAACAAAGAAACTTGTGTGAGATTTGGAAGCCTACCTGAGGTTTGTTTACACCATCTCTCTCCGGGCGCGGTGGCGATGCGTTCTGCGAGGCGGATCTTTGCTGTGTGTGTGTTCCGCTCTCGCCTACCTTCCCTCCCTCTACTCTTTCCTCCTCCTCCTCCTCCTCCTCTGCGGCCACCCTGCCTCTGTCTGCAGACCCAGACGCGTGGAGGGAGGACTGCACGGGTGACTTGCATAGCAGGCTGTGATGCCAGGCCCATATGGCTGGCACGTCATTGGCAAGAGCCATCACATGAGAGCCCGTGATTGACATGCGGCCGCATTCACAGAGACTGGCTTTCCCCCTGGGGTGGGTGGGGTGGTGGTGGCGGCGGTGGTGGGGGAGAGAAGAACTCGCCATCTGTCACCGGGCGCTGAAAGAGAAAAATGAAATAAGCGGTAAATGACAAACACGCACGTTAAAAAAAATAAATACTGCTTCTGTTTGAGGAGGATCTTCTTAATACAGAATGTATAGTAATCCATTTCAATAGGGATTATGCTACTTGCACTGTACAAGATTGAATAAGACTAATTTACACTATCATAAGGTATTAATGTCACAGTACTGGAACTGTACTGCATCATACTGTGAACTGTCTCTCATGTTTTGCTTATGCAGCAATCAGTGTTTGATACACATTTGCACCTCATGTTTATTAGTCCTAGATAATAGTCTAATATCACAGTACAGTATCATATGTCTGTTTCTTAGATGTTGTTTTTTATTGTATATTGAAGTTTGATATAGCACAGAACATTTTAGGGGTATACTATGATATAGTGTACTATAGGACTGTATGGTTGAGTAAAACAGAACATGTTAAAGTACAGTGAATGATTTATCAAAATAGGGTATAGTACAGCACGATACAGTTCAGTGCTATAGTACAACATTATTTAGTGTAGCACACTGAAATATTCTGTATAGTACAGCCTAGTGCATTGCAAGTTAGTGGTAAAGTATAATAGTGAAGTATAGAACTACATAATGCATTGTGGTAATTACAGGTACATTATAGGATGCTGTATAGATATATAGTACTGAAATACCATGAATTGATTAACGTGGACCCGACTTAAACAAGTTGAGAAACTTATTCGGGTGTTACCATTTAGTGGTCAATTGTACGGAATATGTACTGTACTGTGCAATCTATTAATAAAAGTTGCAATCAATCAATCAATCAATAGGACAAGGTATAGTACAGTAAAGCTTGTTATAGTATAGTTTTGTGTAGCAGTTTAGCACAGTAAGGTATGGTTTAGTATTGTTTAGAGTAGTAAAGTTTAGAGGTATAGCATAGTTTAGCACCGTAAGGGATGATGTAATATAGTTTAGTGAAAGGGTTATTAATCTTTTTGACCTCGGAACCAACTTTTTCACTTCAGAAGGGTCTGGCCCACTCAAATATTAACACTGAATTAGCAATCTTACTCTTGAATTTATTCAGTACATATATTTAACTAAATTTACAAATTTTATGAAACAATGTGTTAATCACAATGAGTATTATCAAGGCTTAGGTCAGGCTGATTACAAAACTAAAATACTAATCAAATATACAGCAAAATAATTACACAGAATTAAGCAGTGCTAAATTAAATACATTCTAACCAAATTCATAATACCCATTAAGAACTGTCAATAAAATTTGAGTGTAAAAAAAAAGTACAACTTCACCACTTAAGTCATTGTTTTTGCGCCCAAGAAATTTCACGATGACTTTAGCTCCAGACTACATCTGTTTGAGAGTGTCATTATTGCCACAAGTGGTGGAAAAATGTACTACAACTGAGTATTGCCGCGGCCCATACGGACCACAGCTGACTAAAGATATTTTTTCTGTGGCCCTTGAAGGGTTAAGAATCACTGGTTTAGTAAAGTACTTTTTAGTAGTATAGTTTAAAACTGTAAAGTGTGGCATTGTATAGTTTAGTGAAGTACTTTTTAGTGGTATAATTTTGCACAGTAAGTATGGTAAAGCACAGGGGTTCTTAGCCTTTTTGACTTTGGGGCCCAACTTTTCCATTACAGAGGGCCCACTCAAATATTAACACTGAATTAGTAATCTAACACTTAATCTTATTCTTTATCTTACTTAAATTGGGTAAAACTTGTCAAGTAATATGAAACCATGTGTTCATTACAAAGATTATTACCAAGGCTTAAATCAGGCTGATTACAAAAATAAATACAAATCAAATGTGGTGCAAAAGAAAGAACTCATAAAAACTATGACAAATAAATGAACATGCAATTATGCGGGGCTAAAATAAATACATTCACACACAATTAATAATAAAATTAAAGTGCACATGAAAATACAGCTTCACTACTTTAGTCCTAATTGTTGCACACTCGAAACTTTTCTATGACTCTAGCTCCAGGCTTCTTCTGTTTGTTTGATAATGTCATTACTGCTACAAGTGGTGGAATAGTGTATTACCAGTGTATTTACCATAGGCCCTACAATGGGCCTATGGTAAAATACACTGCTAGAGCATAATTTTGCAAAGTATATTTATGGTATAGTATAGTTTAGTGTTGTATAGTTTAGCACAGTATGGTGTAGCAGTGTTTCTTAACCATAGGGCTGGGGCCCATTGTTGAAATACACTTTTCCACCACTTGTGGCAGTAATGCCAATTTCAAACGAACAGAAGAAGTCTAGAGCTAAAGTCAAATAGAAGTTTTATATTAGAAGTCTTTTATGGACAGTTTATTTAAGACACATTATTAGCAGTTAACAATTTATTATTTGCGTAATTGTATGTGCATTCATTTTATCGTCATTTTTCCCGAGTTCCTTCTGTTGCAGTATATTTGATTGTATTTATTTTTGTAATCTGCCTGACCTAAGCATTGATATTCATCTTTGTGAACAACACATTGTCATATCATTTGACAAGGTGCATTCTGTTAAACTGTAAGTAGGTTGGATATAATTAATAAATATGATTTAAATCAAGAGTTAGATTACTAACTCAGTTCATAATTGAGTGGACCCCAAGCCCCACTGTCGAGGAAAAGTCGGGCCCCGAGGTCAAAAAGGTTAAGAACCCCTGTGGTATAGTATAGTTTAGAGAAGTACTTATTATTGGTATAGTTTAGCACAGTAAAGTATGAAATAATATTGTTTAGCGTAGTGTAGCACACTTCGAATTTTACGGCTTTACTTTATATATTTTCAAAATACGTTTATTGAAATCATATCATGGTTCCTCGCGATTATAGATTGGATGGTGCCATTTTATTAGTCAAAATGGGGATATTTAAGAAAATGTTTCATATTTTGGGCCTAACTTTAGCTTTTTCTAGAATAAAAAAAGTATAATTAAACTTCAAATAACAAATCTAAGATACTGTGCTATATTGCACAGCAGATCATCATCAGTATTGAACACATTTCAATATGTTCACAGGTTAGTGGTAGAGTTTGTATTAATGTAAAGTACAGTATGTATTTTTTTCTGTTATTATGATATTGTGTGAAATGAGTATAAATGAAACTATAGCGGTGCTAGGTTATGTCCGAAGGTCTCTAACAATGTTAAAACCTGTATTTAGAAGGTCAGGTTTTAATACTTTAGCTATGAAAATATTTGGTTTATAATTAATAGTTCCTACTTTGCAGAAGATCATTAGTTGGCAGTCGCGTTCAATTATTGTAGTATTAACAACTGAAGCAGAACATAATATAGTACAGGATAGAACTGTAAAGAATATTGAAATAAAGTATAGGACAATACAGTTTAGTGGTATAATATGGGGCGGTATAGCCCGGTTGGTAGAGTGGCCGTGCCAGCAATTTGAGGGTTGCAGGTTCGATTCCCGCTTACGCCATCCTAGTCACTGCCGTTGTGTCCTTGGGCAAGACACTTTACCCACGTGCTCCCAGTGCCACCCACACTGGTTTAAATGTAACTTAGATATTGGGTTTCACTATGTAAAGCGCTTTGAGTCATTAGAGAAAAGCGCTATATAAATATAATTCACTTCACTTCACTAATATAACAGTGTTGTATAGTCTAGTGCAGGCGTCACCAACCTTTTTGAAACCAAGGGCTACTTCTTGGGTACTGATTAATGCGAAGGGCTACCAGTTTGATACACACTTAAAGAAATTGCCAGAAATAGCCAATTTGCTCAATTTACCTTTAATAAATAAATCAATATATATATATTAAAAAAAAGGGTATTTCTGTCCGTCATGCAGTTGTACATTTTTTTTCCTTTTACGGAAGGTTGTTTGTAGAGCATAAATGATGAAAAAACACTTAATTGAACGGTTTAAAAGAGGGGAAAACACGAAAAAAATGAAAATTTAATTTTGAAACATAGTTTATCTTCAATTTCGACTCTTTAAAATTCAAAATTCAACCGAAAAAAAATGAAGGGAAAGAGTAGCTAATTCGAATCTTTTAGAAAAAATAAAAAAAATAATTTATGGAACATCAATAGTAATTTTTCCTGATTAAGATTAATTTTATAATTTTGATGACATGTTTTAAATAGGTCGAAATCCAATCTGCACTTTGTTATAAATTGGACCAAGCTATATTTCTAACAAAGACAAATCATTATGTCTTCTAGATTTTCCAGAACAACACTTTTAAAAGAAATTCAAAAGACTTTGAAATAAGATTTTAATTTGATTCCACCGATTTTTTAGATTTGCCAGAATAATTTTTTTGAATTTTAATCATAAATTTGAAGAAATATTTCGCAAATATTCTTCGTCGAAAAAACAGAAGCTAAAATGAAGAATTAAATTAAAATGTATTTAATATTCTTTACAATAAAAAAATAAATACTTGAACATTGATTTAAATTGTCAGGAAAGAAGAGGAATGAATTTAAAAGGTAAAAAGGTATAAAAATCCTTGCTAGTAAATAAATAAAATTTAAAAAAATAGAGGCAGCTCACTGGTAAGTGCTGCTATTTGAGCTATTTTTAGAACAGGCGAGCGGGCAACTCATCTGGTCCTTACGGGCTACCTGGTGCCCGTGGGCACCGCGTTGGTGACCCATGGTGTAGTGCTAGCACAAGGTAGTCTGTTATAGTATAAAACAATTATTGCCATAGCATGGTATTGTACTGTACTATAATATAGTATATCTGGGAGGTGTTTCTAATATTTTTCTACATTTAGCAGCTAAGCAAAGCAACCAAAATATTAGAAACAGTTAAGTATGATACTGTAAATTCCTCTACACACCTTGTTATGGCATAAATACACAGAAATATACACGTACACTATGTGTTTATATTGTCAAACACAAAAGTACCACCGCATTAGTGCAATGAATATTTCTATGACCGTGTTAATGAGATTTAAAGATGATGAATACAAGGTTTGAATGAGAAGTTAGTGATTATTCTGGAACGATCCCCACGGAGGTGATGACAAGTTGCCTTGACAAGAACAGGAAATGCACACAATAAGGCAACCGCCCTAAAGATGGGATGTCAGGGTGCAATTGCCTAAACGACTCAATTGAACCGAGGTAAAGCTCTCCGCCCTTTTGCGCTTCGGAACTTGCCAAGCCTGGCACGGCTGCCTTGGGGTGAGCTGGCTGGGGCCGAAAGTGGCACGGGCACAGATTGCAGGCACAAGACAGAAGGGAGAGGAATACCAAATAGACACAGAAGGAATCATTCACACAAAGGACAGCTTGACGTTTATATTTAGTACATTAAATATGCCATCTTTGCACACAATCTCCATGCCACTGCAGAATTTACACTAACCACAGTTACAAACCCCGTTTCCATATGAGTTGGGAAATTGTGTTAGATGTAAATACAAACGGAATACAATTATTTGCAAATCCCTTTCAACCCATATTCAGCTGAATGCACTACAAAGACAAGATATTTGATGTTCAAACTCATAAACTATTTTTTTCTGCAAATAATAATAAACTTAGAAATTCATGGCTGCAACACCTGCCAAAGTAGTTGGGAAATGGCATGTTCACCACTGTGTTACATCACCTTTTCTTTTAACAACACTCAATAAACGTTTGGGAACTGAGGAAAATGATTGTTGAAGCTTTGAAAATGTAATTTTTTCCTATTCTTGTTTTATGTAGAGCTTCAGTCGTTCAACAGTCCGGGGTCTCTGCTGTTGTATTTTACGCTTCATAATGCGCTACACATTTTCGATGGGAGACAGGTCTGGACTACAGGCGGGCCAGGAAAGTACCCGCACTCTTTTACTCCGAAACAACGCTGTTGTAACATGTGGCTTGACATTGTCTTGCTGAAATAAGCAGGGGCGTCCATGATAACGTTTCTTGGATGACAACATATGTTGCTCCAAAACCTGTACGGACCATTCAGCATTAATGGTGCCTTCACAGATGTGTAAGTTACACATGCCTTGGGCACTAATACACCCCCATACCATCACTGATGCTGGCTTTTGAACTTCGCGCCTAAAACAATCCGGATGGTTGTTTTTGTCTTTGTTCCAGAGGACACCACGTCCACAGTTTCCAAATATAATTTGAAATGTGGACTCGTCAGACCACAGAACACCTTTCAACTTTTCATCAGTCCATCTTAGATGAGCTCGGGCCCAGCGAAGCCAGCGGCGTTCCTTGGTGTTGTTGATAAATGGGTTTTGCTTTGCATAGCAGAGTTTTAACTTGCACTTACAGATGTGGCAACCAACTGTAGTTACCGACAGTGGTTTCATGAAGTGTTCCTGAGCCCATGTGGTGATATCTTTTACACACCGATATCTGTTTTTGATACAGTACCGCCTGAGGGTTCAACAATCCGTAATATCATCGCTTACGTGCAGTGATTTCTCCAAATTCTCTGAACCTTTTGATGATTTTACAGACCATAGATGGTAAAATCCCTAAATTCCTTGCAATAGCTCGTTGAGAAATGTTCTTCTAAAACTGTTCGACTGTTTGCTTACAAATTGGTGATCTTCACTCTATCCTTGTTTGTGAATTACTCAGCATTTCATGGAAGCTGCTTTTATACCCAATCATGGCACCCACCTGTTCCCAATTAGCCTGCACACCTGTGGGATGTTTCAAATAAGTGTTTGATGAGCATTCCTGAACTTTATTAGTATTTTCTGCCACCTTTCCCAACTTCTTTGTCACGTGTTGCTGTCATCAAATTCTAAAATTAGTGATTATTTGCCACAAAAAAAAATGTTTATCAGTTTGAACATCAAATACGTTGTCTTTGTAGCATATTCAACTGAATATGGGTTGAAAATGATTTGCAAATCATTGTATTCCATTTATATTTACATCTAACACAATTTCCCAACTCATATGGAAACGGGGTTTGTATAATCACATTGCTAAATCGGCACCTTTCTAACACCATCTTTTATATTTGCATTTTGTGTTACAGGTCTGCATAATAAAATGTTATATTACCTTTGCAGGGGCATACTTGGCTGTTGCAGCTCCTTGCACAGGAGATAATGGGTGTACCTAATAAAGCGGCATATGAGACAGAACAGTTGGCATCCAAATAAGTATCAAAAGTAGCTAAAACAACAAGAGTAGTCACAATTGTATATAATCCATCCATCCATTTCCTACCGCCTATTCCCTTTGAGGTCGCGGGTATCTCAGCTACAACTGGGTGGAAGGCGGATACACTCTGGACAAGTCGCCACCTCATCGCAGAATGTATTTAATATCGTAACATTACCATGAATTCACTTTATTTTAGGTGATTTATTTGAAATTCCTTTTAGTGGTGGGTGACATCTAGCGGTGACAGAAAGTTAGTGCAGATTAATGTGAAGCGGTGTCTTTAGTCTGACAGTATAAAATGGCGACCTCTGGTGGCGAAACAAAAAATGCCATATTTATCTTCAAATGTCATGGTAAAAAAAATTGGATTCGTTTCTTGATGTTTATCAAATATTTTAACAGGAACAGACATTTTCTATATTTAGAAACAACAGCAAAGGGACGCAAAAATGGCGCGCAAACCCTAACCCGGAAACGAATCTCAAGTATTAAACTTGGCTCACTCGCTAGCGTTTAAAAAAAAAAAAAAATGTTTTGAAACAAAACCTTGCTTTTGAGTGGTCTGTGTTGTTGAATACGTTGTTGTTGAAAGATAACTGAACGTAAAAATACACCATTATCGACTCAATTAGTATTACAGGTACTCTCGTTTACTATAAGTCGTTGGGGCGTCACTCCTTCGAACACTTCAAACCACAATGTTTCTCTTGTGCATTAAAGTAGTGTATGACACGTTTAGATATAAATAATGTTTATACAGACACTCTTACCTTACAAAAAAAAATCACACTTTTTCCACCATTGCTTGTGTTATACTTTCATCGACAGGACAGGTGAAGGCATCCCCTCAAATAAGCACCCCCAGGGTCCTACCGCCCTCTAAATTAATATAATTTCTTAACCGCTACGCACAGCTTGCTTCTGGGTCCTAGAGTCCGCCGGTTTAAAGAGCAGCCGCTGCCATATTCTGTATGACGTCAGCAGCTGCAGCATATCATTTGTGAGTCCATATATCGCGATATTTCCGGCAACAACAGACAACATTATAATCCTCATCACGACCGTGGAAAGAGTGTTGATGTGGGAGTAGCAGTGGGACGGACAGCCCGGTGAGGGATTTTGGATATTTTGTTACAAATTGGGTAGTCTCATATTAGAGCCTTGAAGGTTGAGCGTTGCCATGGAGCCAGTTCTGCCACCAAAGATTGACAATGCAGACAATGATGCAAGAAGGAAGATCCAGTTCTCAGTGCCTTCAGCAATACCAACACAGCTGGACCCAGGGCAGGTGGAGCTGGTGAGGATTATGCATTGTGTTGTTGTTAGTGTATGTATGTATGTGTGTATGTATGTATGTATGTATGTGTAGTACAGGGGTCACCAACACAGTGCCCGCGGGACCAGATGAGTCGCCCGCTGGCCTGTTCTAAAAATAGCTCAAATAGCAGCACTTACCAGTGAGCTGCCTCTACTTTTTAAATTGTATTTATTTACTACCAAGCTGGTCTCGCTTTGCTCGACATTTTTAATTCTAAGGGAGACAAAACTCGAATAGAATTTGAAAATCCAACAAAATATTTTAAAGACTTGGTCTTCACTTGTTTAAATACATTCGTTAATTTTTTTTACTTTGCTTCTTTCAAAAAAACAATTTCAGAGAAAAAATACAACCTTCAATCAATCAATCAATCAATGTTTACTTATATGGCCCTAAATCACTAGTGTCTCAAAGGGCTGCACAAACCACTACGACGTCCTCGGTAGGCCCACATAAGGGCAAGGAAAACTCACACCCAGTGGGACGTCAGTGACAATGATCACTATGAGAACCTTGGAGAGGAGGAAAGCAATGGATGTCGAGCGGGTCTAACATGATACTGTGAAAGTTCAATCCATAATGGATCCAACACAGTCGCGAGAGTCCAGTCCAAAGCGGATCCAACACAGCAGCGAGTGTCCCGTTCACAGCGGAGCCAGCAGGAAACCATCCCAAGCGGAGGCGGATCAGCAGCACAGAGATGTCCCCAGCCGATACACAGGCAAGCAGTACATGGCCACCGGATCGGACCGGACCCCCTCCACAAGGGAGAGTGGGACATAGAAGAAAAAGAAAAGAAACGGCAGATCAACTGGTCTAAAAAGGGAGTCTATTATAAAATTATTTTAGGATTTTCAAACACACATACCTTTTTACCTTTTAAATTTCTTCCTCTTTTTTCCTGACAATTTAAATCAATCTTCAAGTAAAAAAAAAATGTTATTGTAAAGAATAATAAATACATTTTAATTTAATTATTCATTTTAACTTCTGTTTTTTCGATGAAGAATATGTGAAACATTTCTTCAAACTTATTATGATTAACATTCAAAAAAAATATTCTGGCAAATCTAGAAAATCTTTAGAATCAAATTTAAATCTTATTTCAAAGTCTTTTGAATTTCTTTTAAAAATTTTGTTCTGGAAAGTCTAGAAAAAAAAAATATTTGTTTTTGTTAGAAATATAGCTTGGTCCAATTTGTTATATATTCTAACAAAGTGCAGATTGGATTTTAACCTATTTAAAACATGTCATCAAAATTCTAAAATTAATCTTAATCAGGAAAAATCACTAATGATGTTCCAGAATTTTTTTTTTTATTATTTAAAAAAGATTCGAATTAGCTAGTTTTTCTTTTCTTTTTTTCAGTTGAATTTAGAATTTTAAAGAGTTGAAATTGAAGATGAACTATGTTTCAAAATTTAATTTTAATTTTTTTCCCTGTTTTCTACTCTTTTAAACCGTTCAGTTAAGTGTTTTTTTCATCATTTATTCTCTACAAAAAACCTTCCGTATAAGGAAAAAAAATGTACGATGGAATGACAGACAGAAATACCAATTTTATACATATACATATATATACATACACAAATATACATATATATATATACATATATATGTATATATATATATATATATATATATATATATATATATATATATGTATGTATATGTGTGTATGTATATATATGTATATGTGTGTGTATATATATATATATATATATATTTTTTTTTCCCCTTGGCCTCAGTCTGCACCCCCTCTCCAAGGCCCAGGCTAAGACCGATTTTTTTTTATTTTTATTTTTATTTTAATCTTCTATTCCCCCCCCTCTTGTTTACCTGTATCTCATCTTTTTTTGTAAGGGGCGCTGGAAGCCGGCAGACCCGTCAGCGATCCTGTTCTGTCTCCCTTTAATGTTTGTCTGATCTTGAATGGGATTGTGCTGAAAATTGTAATTTTCCTGAAGGAACTCTCCTGACGGAATGAATAAAGTACTATCTAATCTAATCTAATCTAATCATATATATATATATATATATATATATATATATATATATATATATATATATATATATATATATATATATATATATATATATATATATATATATAAAAGGTAAATTGAGCAAATTGGCTATTTCTGGCAATTTATTTAAGTGTGTATCAAACTGGTAGCCCTTCGCATTAATCAGTACCCAAGAAGTAGCTCTTGGTTTCAAAAAGGTTGCTGACCCCTGCTGTAGTATATGTTCACGGAAAATGGGCAATCAAAAACCAGGTCTCATTAAAACAGAAACAATACTGATGTGCTAAAGATCCTTATACTGTAGGACAGGAGCACTGTGCTGTTTTTAGACATGCATCATAAACGCTGGTCAAGGATGACAGCGTTGCGCTCTGTTTGGAAATACCTAAATAAGTCCTTCAAAAACTCTGGTCAAATATCCTCTCAACGACAGGAGCACTCTGCTGTTTTTAAGGACACACTGCAAAACACACTAGTCAAAGATCCTCTAGATCAGTGATCCCAACCTTTTTTCCACCAAAGATCGGTTTAATGTAGGCAATATTTTCAAGAACCGGCTTAATTCCCACTTGTAGAAAATACAACTCACTATAACGCTGAATTAGTGGGAGCCCTGGGCTTGTTTCTTTGCAATGAGATGCTGATGGAAATCAGCCTTTGGCTACAATCGGTCACATTTACAGATGTGGCCCTTCACGTCATTTTATATGGCCTGCAAAAGCCTAGAAATAATGTGTCTGTAAAATACCTTATATTGTCTTTCTTTACTTTCTTATTTTCTTACTAAAAGGTATTAGGGTTTTTTTCTAGTTTGACAGGGAAAAAAAATTGTGTCCAATATTGCAACAATTATTATGTTATCTAACTTTGTTGGTCAAAATCCAAATAAATACTTAAATATCTGCTTAACTTATGGTTTTGAAGCAAGTTATCCATCAAATTGTACACTATAAAAATGACCGATAGATCTTACTGTAAAATTTAGGGAGTTTTTTTTTTACAGCAAATTACTGTAAGTTGAAAAAAAACAAGCAATGTTTTTTTTTTTTTTTACAGTAAAATTCTGTCTACTGAGCTGTCAGTTTTGTCTTTTTTTAAATCTACAGTTGATTATTTTGTGGTACCATATTTTATAATGGTAAAAAATTGGCAATTAAGTTGCCAAAAAAATTAAACAGCGATACTGTATTTATATTTACAGTAATATGTTGTCAAAATAATAATAAAATATCACCATATATTTTACAGTAAAAGTCTGGCAACTAAGCTGTCAGTTTTTTTCCATGTAAAAAAACAGTGGTCAAATCCACATATTTTTTTTACTCTATACATATATATTTTTTAATTTATTTAAAATCAACGGCAAATTAATTAATTGTTTACTGTTACAAGTGGCCCTTTATTGGCAGACATGACTGCGGTGTGGCCCTCAATGAAAACAAGTTTGACACCCCTGGTCTCGTGGGACAGGCCAATGTTAAGTCAGAGAAAATGCTGTCCTTTATAAATTATTTAATGTTTCTCTCCGACCCGGTAGAAAATGCTTCACGGACCGGTACAAAGTCCCTGGACCGCTGGTTTGGGACTACTGCTCTATATGACAGGAGTGCTCTACTATTTTTAAGCACTAACTCGGTGGTCAGCAACCCGCGGCTCTTCAGTACTGCCCTAGTGGCTTCCTGGAGCATTTTTAAAAAAGGATTGCAAATGGAAAAAGATGGGGGGAAAAATACAAACAATTGCAACAGTTTGTTAACATATAAAATCTGCCACTCCTTCTTTGTCTCATTTTGTCCACCACAAGTTTTATGCTGTGCGTGAACGCAGAAAGGTGAGATTTGTTGATGTTATTGACTTGTGTGGAGTGCTAATCAGGCATATTTGGTCAGAGATGCTATTTAGGCTAGCTCAATGTACATATTGCATCATTGTGCCTCGTTTGCAGGTATATTTGAGATCATTTTATTTCCTTTACTTTTATCCTCTTTGTATATAATTTAGGTTCTGCATACTCATGAAACATTATCTGTATGTAATATTGGCTGCATATCAGATAGTTGGTGTCCCATGTTGTTCCAGACTACAGCAAACATTACCTAGCTTGCCATAGATTATAATAAATCTATTAAAAGAAGACAGCCTGCCATTTATCCTCTTTGTATATAATTTAGGTTTTGCATACTCATGAAACATTATCTGCATGTAATATTGGCTGCATATCAGATAGTTGGTGTCCCATGTTGTTCCAGACTACAGCAAACATTACCTAGTTTGCCGTAGATTATAATAAATCTATTAAAAGAAGACAGCCTGCCATTTCTTTAAACTTGGACACACACATCTATACTTTTAGCCGTCAAAAGACAGTAATTTCAGGGAGTTATCTCACCTTCTAAATAGCCTCTGATTTACTAATGGTTTCTAAGGTTGTAAAAATGTGTAGAATCCTTTTTTAATTTCAAAATTTCTCTCAACGAAGATTTGCTTCAGCCTGCGACACAGTCATTTTGATAGTAGGCTATTATAGCTAATACAGGCACTTATGTCATATGTTGCCTTCATTATAAGACTTCTCATTTTTTGTGGCTCTAGACTGATTTGTTTTTTGTATTTTAAGTCCGATATGGCTCTTTCAACGTTTTGGGTTGCAGACCCATGCACTAACTACAAAAATGCTGGTCAAATATTCTCTATGATTTTACGGATTTATTGTAAAAATGATGGTCAAAGATCCTCTATACCAGGGGGTACTTGAAGGTATGCCAAGGGGTACGTGAGATT
This sequence comes from Nerophis ophidion, assembly GCF_033978795.1. Lineage (NCBI taxonomy): Eukaryota > Metazoa > Chordata > Actinopteri > Syngnathiformes > Syngnathidae > Nerophis > Nerophis ophidion. The sequence goes on from NC_084618.1 coordinate 73,420,626, forward strand.
TTTAAAAAATATTCTAAAAATAGCAACAATTCAAAAATCCTTTATAAATATATTTATTGAATAATACTTCAACAAAATATGAATGTAAGTTCATAAACTGTGAAAAGAAAAATAAAACAATGAAATATTCAGTGTTGACAGCTAGATTTTTTGTGGACATGTTCCATAAATATTGATGTTCAAGATTTCTTTTTTGTGAAGAAATGTTTAGAATTAAGTTCATGAATCCAGATGGATCTCTATTACAATCCCCAAAGAGGGCACTTTAAGTTGATGATTACTTCTATGTGTAGAAATCTTTATTTATAATTGAATCGCTTGTTTATTTTTCAACAAGTTTTTAGTTATTTTTATATCTTTTTTTTCCAAATAGTTCAAGAAAGACCACTACAAATGAGCAATATTTTGCACTGTTATACAATTTAATAAATCATAAACTGATGACATAGTGCTGTATTTTACTTCTTCATCTCTTTTTATTCAACCAAAAATGATTTGCTCTGATTAGGGGGTACTTGAATTAAAAAAATGTTCACAGGGCGTACATCTCTGAAAAAAGGTTGAGAACCACTGCTCTATACAACAGAAGCTCTCTGCCTCTAAGCAAAAAAGCACAAGTCTAAGACCCTCCATGTGACAAGAAAGCAATGCTGTTTTTAAGCGGCAGTCAAAGATCCACTATATAACTGGAGCGCTTAACTATTTTTAAGGACATTCTGCAAATAAGTATGTCCATGATCCCCAAAATATATGACAGTGTTTAGCAGCTGTCAACACTTTCTCTTTAAACCTGACTGCAAACCGAAGCTTTACAGATGCCATAAGAGCCGCAACTAATGCCCCCTAATGACAACTACCTGTTATTTATTTTTTCCTGTGAAGAAAATAAATGAGGAAATTACTGGAGGTGGGGGGATTAATTGGTTCAATTTATTATAATAAAATATTAACAAAAAACATATACTGTACATAGTTTTTATGCTGCATTTTACCTGTTATTATATAATTTAAAAATGATTCTGTTAATAATAATTAATTATCAGAGTATTATATCGTATATTATATATATTTATGAAAAATGTAAAAATAATCAAATTGATAATTGTACATCTTTAAATGGTGTAGATGTATTTCAATAATTCTTAAAATTATAATCGTTTTTAAATAATAACAATGCAGCATAAAACATATTTTTTTGATTTTGAATTTTTACTTCCATCCATCATCTTCCGCTTATCCGAGGTCGGGTCGCGGGGGCAACAGCCTAAGCAGGGAAACCCAGACTTCCCTCTCCCCAGCCACTTCGTCTAGCTCTTCCCGGGGGATCCCGAGGCGCTCCCAGGCCAGCCGGGAGACATAGTCTTCCCAACGTGTCCTGGGTCTTCCCCGTGGCCTCCTACCGGTTGGACGTGCCCTAAAACTAGTAACTATCCCAATTCTAACAGTGTTTTAAAAATAATTATTACGATGATAAAAATGTACTATACATCTTTTTAGTGTTGCATTTCTATCATGATTAAATTAAATAATAATATAAAAAAAAACATATATATATAATATTTAAAAAAAAAAAAATATATATATATATATATATATTTTAAATATTATTATTTAATTTACTCATGATAGAAATGCAACACTAAAAAGATGTATAGTACATTTTTATCATCGCAATATATATATATGTTTTTTTTTGTTTCCCCCCCCCAAAAAAACATATATATATATATATATATACATATATATATATATATATATATGTATGTCCCCCCCCAAAAAAACACACACACATATATTATATATATAGCTGAGATAGGCGCCAGCGACCCCCGTGACCCCAAAAGGGAATACGCGGTAGAAAATGGATGGATATATATATATATATATATATATATATATATATATATATAATATATATATATATATATATACATATATATATATATATATATGCACCTGGGAATAGGTTGATTGGCAACATTAAATTGGCCCTAGTGTGTGAATGTGAGTGTGAATGTTGTCTGTCTATCTGTGTTGGCCCTGCGATGAGGTGGCGACTTGTCCAGAGTGTAAACCGCCTTCCACCCGATTGCAGCTGATATAGGCACTAGCGACCCCAAAGGGAATAAGCGGTAGGAAATGGATGGATGGATATACATTATATGTGTGTGTGTGTGTGTGTGGTTATATGACCTTTTTGTCATAAGATCCTATAATTATTTTCGGTGGGACGAATTTAATAAAAGTATGTTTGTATACTGTAATGGGAGTCAATGGAACCAAACACGGCTTGCAAGGAGATTATAGAAATGTCTAAATAATAAAATCAATAAAAAAAATTCTGGCCATATTTAATCAAATCAACCCTAAATTGATCAATATTGTGAGAATGTAAACATTACAATGAATACAACTGACATGCTTGGTCCCCAAAGGTTAAAGTTGTGTAATTACAAGCTTTTACTTTTGGACTTTTTTTTTGCTCCTGAAACATATTAATCCTACTTTAAAAAAATACATATTATTTTTATTACTATTCAAAGTAATAATAGTAGTATAGCACTAGAGTATATTCCCATTAATGCACATTACCAATCTGCACTGAAACTCACTGAACAAACGTCTATTTTGGTTATGATTAAAGAATCATCGCCCAACTTTTTGACCTTTTTCCCACTCAACTGACAGTTATGTAACACCAGTGGCAGGACTTTGCAATTCTGCATTTTTTTTCTTTTTTTTTTAAGTCTTACTGCGTTGGCAGCAGGTTATGGCCAGCGCCGGGATTAAGCTGCAGTTTTCTTTCAAAAGCGATGAGACACAAAACCAAGCGAAGGAGCAGAAATGGCACACAAAGCGCTGTTAGCAATATTAAAAATGAGATTACGCAGGTCAAAAAGAGGTCATTTTGGAAGGAGTTATGTAAAGTCCCACTTAAATTGCGGGAGAGCATTTCCCCTTTTGATAGTTTTTAAGGAAAAAAAAACAAACTGAGATAATCTCAGTAGGCCAGAAGCCTGATGGCAAGATTTCTTGTTTCATTTGGCAGCTTTTTTCTCAAAACCACTCCGCCATTCTTGGTTTGACCTCTGCACGCTAAAACAAATCCACGTCCTACATGCGCGGGAAGCAGAAGCGTAGATGCCGCCCACATTTCAAACCCACGCTCTTCACCCCGATTGGCTGACAAGTCCTCATGTAGCGCCTATTATTTACATGATGCTTCAAAACAGATTAATATATGGTATCTTTTCCTCCACAGTTCCTGTTTAGGTCACCAATGCAATGAAGACAATACAGGAAGTGCATTTCATAGCATTTACTATTCCACATTATTGCATTTACTTTGTTGCGTAACTCAATGGGGTCAATGACTCACTCTCCTTTGCAGGAGAGCGCATGAACATCACCATCATGTTGCTGCTCGCTTGAAGTTTGTGCTTATTGGGCTTTGGGCGATGTTAAATACCTACTTTGCACCAAGGTGAATCATTCCTTACAGTTAGTACCTAAATGGCTGGCGTAGTTTTATAAATAGGGCGGGATAGCCATTACAAAAGTGAGTACTGTAGATCCTTCTCCCTCACATGTTGTAATGTCTTCTCAAGAGGACAGAACTATAGAAATGAAACTTGGATACGGTTTGGAGTCAACGCAGTAGGGTAGCATTGAGGGTACTTGAATGCACTACAGTTACAGTGGGGCAAAAAAGTATTTAGTCAGCCACCGATTGTGCAAGTTCTCCCCCTTAAAATGATGACGGAGGTCTGTAATTTTCATCATAGGTACACTTCAACTGTGAGAGACAGAATGTGAAAAAAAAAATCCAGGAATTCACATTGTAGGAATTTTAAAGAATGTATTTGTAAATTATGGTGGAAAATAATTTCAAAGCTTCACTGATGGAAGGAGGTTTTGGCTCAAAATCTCACGATTCATGGCCCCATTCATTCTTTCCTTAACACGGATCCATCGTCCTGTCCCCTTAGCAGAAAAACAGCCCCAAAGCATGATGTTTCCACCCCCATGCTTCACAGTAGGTATGGTGTTCTTGGGATGCAACTCAGTATTCTTCTTCCTCCAAACACGACTAGTTGAGTTTATACCAAAAAGTTCTATTTTGGTTTCATCTGACCACATGATATTCTCCCAATCCTCTGCTGTATCATCCACGTATCCATTTTGGTATAAGTAATACGGCTGTAAGGTGTATGGCGGCGCAGTTAGAGAAAAAAGTTAAAAAAAACGCAAAAAAAAAAGTTAGAATGCCAATATTAGCTTGATAGCATGTAAAAGTTTGCGTGCCAATATTAGCTTGATAGCATGCTAACATTTGCATGTTAATATTAGCTTGATAGCATGCTAGCAGTTAATCAATCAATCAATCATCCATCCATCATCTTCCGCTTATCCGAGGTCGGGTCGCGGGGGCAACAGCCTAAGCAGGGAAACCCAGACTTCCCTCTCCCCAGCCACTTCGTCTAGCTCTTCCCGGGGGATCCCGAGGCGTTCCCAGGCTGAGCCGGGAGACATAGTCTTCCCAACGTGTCCTGGGTCTTCCCCGTGGCCTCCTACCGGTTGGACATGCCCTAAACACCTCCCTAGGGAGGGGTTCGGGTGGCATCCTGACCAGATGCCCGAACCACCTCATCTGGCTCCTCTCGATGTGAAGGAGCAGCGGCTTTACTTTGAGTTCCTCCCGGATGGCAGAGCTTCTCACCCTATCTCTAAGGGAGAGCCCCGCCACACGGCGGAGGAAACTCATTTCGGCCGCTTGTACCCGTGATCTTATCCTTTCGGTCATGACCCAAAGCTCATGACCATAGGTGAGGATGGGAACGTAGATCGACCGGTAAATTGAGAGCTTTGCCTTCCGGCTCAGCTCCTTCTTTACCACAACGGATCGGTACAACGTCCGCATTACTGAAGACGCCGCACCGATCCGCCTGTCGATCTCACGATCCACTCTTCCCTCACTCGTGAACAAGACTCCTAGGTACTTGAACTCCTCCACTTGGGGCAGGGTCTCCTCCCCAACCCGGAGATGGCATTCCACCCTTTTCCGGGCGAGAACCATGGACTCGGACTTGGAGGTGCTGATTCTCATTCCGGTCGCTTCACACTCGGCTGCAAACCGATCCAGCTCCAGCTGAAGATCCCGGTCAGATGAAGCCATCAGGACCACATCATCTGCAAAAAGCAGAGACCTAATCCCGCGGCCACCAAACCGGAACCCCTCAACGCCTTGACTGCGCCTAGAAATTCTGTCCATAAAAGTTATGAACAGAATCGGTGACAAAGGACAACCTTGGCGGAGTCCAACTCTCACTGGAAATGTGTTCCACTTACTGCCGGCAATGCGGACCAAGCTCTGGCACTGATCGTACAGGGAGCGGACCGCCACAATAAGACAGTCCGGTACCCCATACTCTCTGAGCACTCCCCACAGGACTTCCCGAGGGACACGGTCGAATGCCTTCTCCAAGTCCACAAAGCACATGTAGACTGCTCCCAGGATCATTGGGACATGCAAACTCCTCTACCACGATAAGGTTGCAGCTCAGAGAGGAGATCATATCAATCAATCAATCAATTTTTATTGATATAGCCCTAAAACACAAGTGTCTCAAAGGGCTGCACAAGCCTCAACGACATCTGCGGTACAGAGCCCAAACACGGGCAAGGAAAAACTCACCCCAGTGGGACGTCGATGTGAATTTTATTAGTTAGCGAGTTAACAAGTGTCACGTACCAAGTTATTTGACTCTGGGGTAAACAGAAGCCAATGTAGCGCAAAAAATATCATGAGTGGCGTAAAAAGAATGGCTGAGCTACAAGAGGAGGCTATCGTGTCTTTTTGCCATTCAATCATCCATTAAAACGGTATGTACCCATTCAATTGGCCCTTTTTATTTTTTATTTGTGAATAGTGGTAACAAGAAATGATGCCAACTTAAAGTAACGCAACAGGCGAGAGTGAGACTTTTCCGAATGTGAACAAAAGTAAAAGTTGCACTTTTATCCTGATCTGCACAAAAAGGTCAACATTTTTGAATGACAAGAGGAAAAGACCCAAGATTAGACGACAGAATGCGGCACAGAGGGGTCAGGAGGGAGCTGAATGGTGGAAACAGAGGGGGCAAATACAAACCCTGTTTCCATATGAGTTGGGAAATTGTGTTAGATGTAAATATAAACGGAATACAATGATTTGCAAATCCTTTTCAACCCATATTCAGTTGAATATGCTACAAAGACAACATATTTGATGTTCAAACTGATAAACATTTTTTTTGGTGCAAATAATAATTAACTTTAGATTTTGATGCCAGCAACACGTGACAAAGAAGTTGGGAAAGGTGGCAATGAATACTGATAAAAATGAGGAATGCTCATCAAACACTTATTTGGAACATCCCACAGGTGTGCAGGCTAATTGGGAACAGGTGGGTGCCATGATTGGGTATAAAAACAGCTTCCCAAAAAATGCTCAGTCTTTCACAAGAAAGGATGGGGTGACGTACACCCCTTTATCCACAAATGTGTGAGCAAATAGTCAAACAGTTTAAGAACAACGTTTCTCAAAGTGCAATGTCAAGACATTTAGGGATTTCAACATCTACGGTCCAGAATATAATCTAAAGGTTCAGAGAATCTGGAGAAATCCCTCCACGTAAGCGGCATGGCCGGAAACCAACATTGAATGACCATGACCTTCAATCCCTCAGACGGCACTGTATCAAAAACCAACATCAATCTCTAAAGGATATCACCACATAGGCTCAGGTACACTTCAGAAAACCACTGTCACTAAATATAGTTTGTCGCTACATCTGTAAGTGCAAGTTAAAGCTCTACTATGCAAAGCAAAAGCCATTTATCAACAACATCCAGAAACGCCGCTGGCTTCTCTGGGCCCGAGATCATCTAAGATGGACTGATGCAAAGTGGAAAAGTGTTCTGTGGTCTGACGAGTTCACATTTCAAATTGTTTTTGGAAATATTCGACATCGTGTCATCCAGACCAAAGGGAAAGCGAACCATCCAGACTGTTATCGACGCAAAGTTCAAAAGCCAGCATGTGTGATGGTATGGGGGTGCATTAGTGCCCAAGGCATGGGTAACTTACACATCTGTGAAGGCACCATTAATACTGAAAGGTACATACAGGTTTTGGAACAACATATGCTGCTGTCTAAGCGCAGTCTTTTTCATGGACGCCTCTGCTTATTTCAGCAAGACAATGCCAAGCCACATTCAGCACGTGTTACAACAGCGTGGCTTCGTAAAAAAAAGAGTGCGGGTACTTTCCTGGCCTGCCTGCAGTCAGGCGTGTCTCCCATCGAAAATGTGTGATGCATTATGAAGCGTAAAATATGACAGCTGAGACCCTGGACTGTTGAACGACTGAAGCTCTACATAAAACAAGAATTGGAAAGAATTCCACTTTCAAGGCTTCAACAATTAGTTTCCTCAGTTCCCAAACGTTTATTGAGTGTTGTTAAAAGAAAAGGTGATGTAACACAGTGGTGAACATGCCCTTTCCCAACTACTTTGGCATGTGTTGCAGCCATGAAATTCTAAGTTTATTATTATTTGCAAAAAAAAAAAAAGTTTATGATTTTGAACATTAAATATCTTGTCTTTGTAGTGCATTCAACTGAATATGGGTTGAAAAGGATTTGCAAATTATTGTATTCCTTTTGTATTTACATCTAACACAATTTCCCAACTCATATGGAAACAGGGTTTGCAAAAACACTGTGCCTCAATATTGGATCAGCACCTTTATCCAGATCTGCACCAAACTTACAATAGGGGGTTCTTGCGTGACCTGATGTGCTTCAAAGTGGCTTAACGTCGTTGGTGTTCAGATTCGACGTCGGAGGCCGACGCCCGCCACCCTCTTCAGACTGACTGACCCGCCATCGCCGGAAGAGGACTGCGGGTCTCCTCAGGTGAACTGGACTTCAATGAAAACAACAATCTTAAACGGTCAGTCAAATTAACATGACAGGTACTTTAATGTTGTTCTTACGTGTGGTGTTGCAGTGGGTTCTGGGAGAAAAGGGCGCCCTGAAAGCCAAAATGATGGCCCACACGTACCAGCCGCCCTCACTTAAAGGTCAGTGTGCTCTGGAAGTGACCTGCCTGGTCCACATTTGTGTTGCATAACAATTTGGGAACACTGTACATGTGCTCTGGATCTGTCAGTGCGTCCAAAAAATGTTTATATTGTGTGTGTGTGTGTGAGAGAGATTAGAAGTGAGGACAGCTGTGACTGTGTGTTCTGGATCATCCTGGATTATGGGATAGACACACAACTGGACCTGCGCTGTCACAAACACAAGCTCATTCACTCAGATATGAATATTACACATGTGAATTCCTGACTCCAGATGTTTATTTTACAATACATAGCTATGATGTATGCATGGGTATTGCCAAAAAACAAGCTCCTGATTGGTTCAAATGGCCCAATCAAGGCCCGTTAAGTTTTTCAATCTGGCCCGTCGGACATTCCCCTCAATTTTTTATTTTTATTTTTTAGATGGAAACCATAGCCGCCATTATGATGTGCAGTGATGTTTTCAAATGACCCTTAGTCTTGAACTATACAAAGTACTTCAATGGTTGGAATCTGTGCTTTTGCATGACGTACTAGTTACTATGGTAACCAAATTAGTTACTGTATTTTCCGCACCGGATCATAAGGCGCACCTTCAATGAATGACCTATTTTAAAACTTTGTTCATATATAAGGCCTATATGAGGCACATAGAATAGATGCTACAGTATGTCATCTTTTCGTTGACGCAGAGGAAATTTAGCACGAGCGAGACGTGAATGTGAGTACATCTTTTTATTTTAACACTATAACTAACAAAAGACGAACAAAAAGCGCTCACAATGGAGGTACAAAACTTGGCTATGGAAACAAACACTTGCACTATGGCATAAACTATGGACGTAAACAAAAGACTTAGCACAAAGGCAATTAACTATGAACTATAAACAAAAACTTACACGACATGGAACTGTGAACGAGGGCATGAAGGTAGGAACAGCATGGGTAGGGTATAGATGCCAGGACCAAGACAGAAAAAGAATGACTTAAATAGCAGCTGTGATGATTAGTGAGAACAGGTGTGAGGCTGAGGACAGGGACGTGACTAGGAGACCAGGTGAAACTAATGGGTTGGCATGGAAACGAAAACAAACCAGGAAGTGCAAAGACAGAACTTAATGTCCAAACAACAAAACATAACCTGACCAAACATGGCAAAAAAAAAAACATAATCTTACAGGCATGACACAGTAGAGGCTGGGGTTACGTTATGCATCCTTTAGATCAGGGGTGGGCATTACGTCGATCGCGATCGACTGGTCGATCTCGGAGGGTGTGTCAGTCGATCTCAAGCCAGGCATTAAAAAATAGACATAAAAATGAGCAATCCTCAATCATACCAAGACTTCACTTTAGTCAGTTGTTTGACATTCTCGGCACCCGAGGATCTTGTGAGATGACGCTGGCTGCTGCGAGCTCATATTTAAGAAAAAAATCACTAACAGGGCGGACGCAGAGAAACACATTTTATTTCTAGAGACTCCGTACCTACTGTCAAAACTCTAAAGACCGACAGCACAGTTCCTGTCTTCACCATAAAAGACCTGTTTCATCCTGCCTGTGCTAACAAAATAAGAGTCTCAGAAAGCTAGCGTGCACAAGCTAGCAAGCTACGGAGTTTGATGCCAATGTATTTCTCCCCCGCCCTCAGCGACCGCTTTCTCACTTGCTTGCCCACCCGCACACTCACTGACGTCACTCACCTGCTGCCAGACATTAAAGGGCCACACACATATGCTACTCTCATAACAAAGTGTTTAAAAACGAGTATGCAAGTTGGACAAATGAGATGCCAAATCCAACCACTTTCATGTGGTATTGGACAGAAAGGAGGACTTTTTTTTTCCTCCATTTGAAAATGCGGACGTTATCAGCACCACTGTCTAATTCCAATCAATGCAAGTCATCAGAATCAAATACACCGACTTATATTCTTGTCTTCATGAAAGAAAGGAATCTATGTGTGTTAAACATGCTTGTATTATCATTAAACACCATTAACTTGTCAACAAAAATGTCTCTTTCATAAATAAATAAATATAAATTATAAATAGGAATGAGGTAGATCTCCTCGACTTGGTCAATTGAAAAGTAGCTCGCCTGCAGAAAAAGTGTGAGCGCCCCTGCTTTGGATGGAGCTGCGCTAAAGGGAATGTCAACAAAACAGTCAGATAGGTCAGTCAAACCTTATTAATAGATTAGAAACCAGCGATCTGACAACTCCAATCACTCCCATCCATCCATCCATCCATCATCTTCCGCTTATCCGAGGTCGGGTCGCGGGGGCAGCAGCCTAAGCAGGGAAGCCCAGACTTCCCTATCTCCAGCCACTTCGTCTAGCTCTTCCCGGGGGATCCCGAGGCGTTCCCAGGCCAGCCGGGAGACATAGTCTTCCCAACGTGTCCTGGGTCTTCCCTGTGGCCTCCTACCAGCTGGACGTGCCCTAAACACCTCCCTAGGGAGGCGTTCGGGTGGCATCCTGACCAGATGCCCGAACCACCTCATCTGGCTCCTCTCGATGTGGAGGAGCAGCGGCTTTACGTTGAGCTCCTCCCGGATGGCAGAGCTTCTCACCCTATCTCTAAGGGAGAGCCCCGCCACCCGGCGGAGGAAACTCATTTGGGCCGCTTGTACCCGTGATCTTATCCTTTCGGTCATGACCCAAAGCTCATGACCATAGGTGAGGATGGGAACGTAGATCGACCGGTAAATTGAGAGCTTTGCCTTCCGGCTCAGCTCCTTCTTCACCACAACGGATCGATACAACGTCCGCATTACTGAAGACGCCGCACCGATCCGCCTGTCGATCTCACGATCCACTCTTCCCCCACTCATGAACAAGACTCCTAGGTACTTGAACTGCACAGGAGCCATAGGAGCCAATCACTCCCAAAATGAATAAACAGCTATTTTATTATTTTCCCCGATTCAATAAACACGTAAAAAACAGTCTGATACTGTTACGGTAAATGAAATATTAGTGCAATCACAATATACTAACACTCGAAATAGTGCAAAGCAATAATATATCAATAACTCAACGTTGCTCAAGCGATAATGTCACACACAACACACAAAATAAACATCTAAAGCTCACTTTATTAAGTTATTCCTCATCCAAGAATCCCTCAAATTGTTCTTCTTCAGTGTCCGAATTAAACAGTTGGGCGAATACGACATCCAACATGCCCGGCTCCGTCTCGTCGAAGTCGTCATTAAACGAGTCAATGTCGCTGCTGTTAATGTTAAATTCTCTCGCTGCTGCTCTATTTCCGTCTTCTACTGTGTGACTGACCGCCTTGAGTTTAAACTCTGCGTCGTAAGCGTGTCTCTTAATAGGAGCCATTTTGGGGTCTTTACTTAAACACACAGGAACGGCACGCCTCCCGCAGTCATATATCCCAGCATGCACCGCGCGCTTCTTCTTCTACGGGGGAAAATAAGGTTGGCGGCTGCTTACCGTAGTTGCGAGACCTCCATCCATCCATCCATCTATTTTTACCGCTTATTGTGGCTCAATATTGGTCCATATATAAGGCGCACCGGATTATAAGGCGCACTGTCAGCTATTGAAAACATTTGAGGTTTTTAGGTGCGCCTTATAGTGCGGAAAAAACGGTACTATGGTAATCTAAGTCACAGCAGCTCAGACGAGGCACCAAGCAGGGTGGGTGGGGAGCGTTTCCACAGAGAGACAGACGCGGAAGAAGATTTTTACAACAGAGTTCTAAAGCTTAGTGATATTGGAGGGACTGGAGGAGATGCGGATGAGGGGACAGGGCTGCAGAGTTTGGAGGGATTGGAGGAGGTGCGGATGAGGGGGACAGGGCTGCGGAGCTAGCGCTGGGACGGAGAGGCTTCGCGGTGTCTTGGCTGGGTGAGCAGGTGTCGGACACCTCAGTCACCTTGGACGTATTCTCGCTCATCCATGCGGACTGGACACTGTCCGAGAGTGGAGTCGGCTGTCTTGGTTGCTTTGTTGGGTCTGCTCCTGTCTCTGGCCATGCTCCCTCCACCCCAGCGGACGATTGCGTGGAACACCGCAGAGGCCACCACAGTGGATATGCTTCTTTTACTTTTTATTCATAGCTGTATGTAGAAGTGTCTGGTTGTATCTGCTGCTTTAATGTCTTTAATGTCCTCTGTGTTCTTTGATGTTTGATGTTTCCCTCTTACACACATGTAAGAGGGATGTGTACTATGGCTATGAGTTGTTTTTTTCCCTTGGCCTCAGTCTGCACCCCCTCTCCGGGGCCCAGGCTAAGACCGATTTTATTTTATTTTAATCTTCTATTTTTTTCTCCGCCCCCCACCTTGTTTACCTGTTTGTCATCGTTTTTGTAAGGGGCGCTGGAAGCCGGCAGACCCGTCAGCGATCCTGTTCTGTCTCCCTGTAATGTTTGTCTGATATTGAATGGGATTGTGCTGAAAATTTAAATTTTCCTGAAGGACCTCTCCTGACGGAATAAATAAAGTACTATCTAATCTAAACTATCTAATATCAGATTTTGGACTGGGCTCTCGCGGCTGTGTTAGATCCACTATGGATTGAACTTTCACAGTATCATGTTAGACCTGCTTGAGAGGGGGGGTTGCCCACATATGTGGTCCTTTCCAAGGTTCTCATAGTCATCATTGTCACCGACGTCCCACTGGGTGTGAGTTTTCCTTGCCCTTATGTGGGCTCTACCGAGGATGTCGTAGTGGTTTGTGCAGCCCTTTGAGACACTAGTGATTTAGGGCTATATAAATGAACATTGATTGATTGATATATCAGATAAATAAATGGATTGTACTTGTATAGCGCTTTTTTATCATAGGTGTTTTTATTTCTTAACCTTCACGTTCATATTTTGCTGTGTTTATTGCATTTTTATTGTGTTTCTTTTGATTGTAAAATATGACGATCGAGAGGGAGTGTGACGTTCACATGACGAATATTCAGTGTTTTATCGTTCGTAGTTAATATTGTAAATCCCACATTCTTAATTTTTATGTACATTCTGGCTGTCTAATCCAGTAAAAAAAATTAAAATTCCATTCCGTTTTTAAGGCGGTTTGTCATAATGTTTTTAGCATTCAGACATTATTGTGAGGTTTTGTATTAGTGTTCCTAAAAACAAATTTTTTTCCTCTAAATTTGGCCCACCAAAGTAAAAGAATTGACCAGGCCTGGCCTAACAGTTAAGTTTATGGCGCCCAGTTTTTGTTTGGGGCACGCATTTTGCAAGGCTGCTAATTAATTTCATGCCGTTTATTTTGGATGAATAGATACACTATATTGCCAAAAGTATTTGGCCACCCATCCAAATGATGAGAATCAGGTGCCCGGTGTATAAAACCAAGCACTTCGGCATGGAGACTGTTTCTACAAACATTTGTGAAAGAATGGTCCGCTCTCAATGATTTCCAGCGTTGAACTGTCGGAGGATGCCACCCGTGCAACAAATCCAGTCGTGAAATCTCCTCGCTCCTAAATATTCCAAAGTCAACTTTATCATAAGAAAAGTGAAGAGTTTGGGAACAACAGCAAGTCAGCCACCAAGTGGTTGGCCACGTAAACTGACAGAGAGGGGTCAGCGGATGCTGAAGTGCATAGGGCAAAGACTTTCTGCACAGTCAATTGCTACAGAGCTCCAAACTTCATGTGACCTTCCAGTTAGCCCACATACAGTATGCAGAGAGCTTCTTGGAATGGGTTTCCATGACCGGGCAGCTGAATCTAAGCCATACATTACCAAGTCCAATGCAAAGCGTGTGATGCATTGGTGTAAAGCACGTACCAGTCTGGGTTTAGATGCTGCTAGGAAAACGCTACATTTCGGACTGCATTGTGCATAGTCTGAAATTTAGTGGAGGAGGAATTATGGTGTGGGATAGTTTTTTCAGGAGTTGGCCTTGGCCCCTTATTTCCAGTGAAAGGAACTTTGAATGCTCCAGGATACCAAAACATTTTGGACAATTCCATGGGGTGGCACTTCAAGTTCATATGTGAGTAAAGGCAGGTGGCCAAATACTTTTGGCAATATAGTGTAGTTTTTAACAGCACATTGAGATTGTTTTAAATGTTCTTAAAATTTAAATGGGATATTTTTACCATTATATCCATCCATCCATCCATTTTCTACCGCTTATTCCCTTTCGGGGTCGCGGGGGGCGCTGGCGCCTATCTCAGCTACAATCGGGCGGAAGGCGGGGTACACCCTGGACAAGTCGCCACCTCATCGCAGGGCCAACACAGATAGACAGACAACATTCACACTCACATTCACACACTAGGGCCAATTTAGTGTTGCCAATCAACCTATCCCCAGGTGCATGTCTTTGGAAGTGGGAGGAAGCCGGAGTACCCGGAGGGAACCCACGCATTCACGGGGAGAACATGCAAACTCAACATAGAAAGATCCCGAGCCTGGATTTGAACCCAGGACTGCAGGACCTTCGTATTGTGAGGCAGACGCACTAACCCCTCTGCCACCGTGAAGCCCGAGATTGTTTTAAATGTTCTTATAATTTAATGGGATATTTTTACCATTATATCCATCCATCCATCCATTTCCTACCGCTTATTCCCTTTCGGGGTTGCAGGGGGCGCTGGCGCCTATCTCAGCTACAATCGGGCGGAAGGCGGGGTACACCCTGGACAAGTCGCCACCTCATCGCAGGGCCAACACAGATAGACAGACAACATTCACACTCACATTCACACACTAGGGCCAATTTAGTGTTGCCAATCAACCTATCCCCAGGTGCATGTCTTTGGAAGTGGGAGGAAGCCGGAGTACCCGGAGGGAACCCACGCATTCACGGGGAGAACATGCAAACTCCACACAGAAAGATCCCGAGCCTGGATTTGAACCCAGGACTGCAGGACCTTCGTATTGTGAGGCAGACGCACTAACCCCTCTGCCACCATTATACAGTTTTTATTATTTTTATCTGCTTTTGCTATGAGTAGCTGAGAGGCTGTGACTTGTCACGACAACTTCAAAGGAATAAAAACAAGGTATAACATTGCATTAAAAATTAATATCATTATCACTAAATTGGCCTTAGTGTGTGAATGTGAGTGTGAATGTTGTCTGTCTATCTGTGTTGGCCCTGCGATGAGGTGGCGACTTGTCCAGGGTGTACCCCGCCTTCCGCCCAACTGTAGCTGAGATAGGCGCCAGCGCCCCCCGCGACCCCGAAAGGGAATAAGCGGTAGAAAATGGAATGGATTATTATCAGGACACCACCAAACATTTTCTTTGTAGGGGGGAAATGAGAATGTGGAGGTTATGTGAATATAATTATTCACATTTTTAAACTTCTTTATATGTTTAGGTCAACATATACTTTATATATGATTCCTGGGCGCGGCCACTGCTGCTGCCCACTGCTCCCCTCACCTCCCAGGGAGTGAACAAGGGGATGGGTCAAAAGCAGAGGACAATTTTCACCACACCTAGTGTGTGTGTGTGTGACAAACATTGGTACTTTAACTTTAACTTTAAACTATATTTAGCATATAATGTTCTCACTTTAATTTGATAATATGGCAGTAAAAACAAGCTGTGGGTAGAAAGTGTCTTCTGGGCTGGATTTAGGACTCTCATATCGACAAAAAAAAAACATATATTAAGATGATGCCTCTGTTTCCAACTTTCATCCAGGGTCCTTGAATGCACCACAGTTATGGGCAACAAGGTGCAATAGTGAAACTTGCACATGACTTCCTCCTATGCTGAAATGAACAGAGTTATAATATTGGTACTTTTCTTCTATCACTTCATCCTTGTTCCAAAGTGCTGTGTTTGAATGCTTAAAGGTGACGTTATGACATCTGTGTTGAGTGAAGTGTTCTAAGCTTTTTTAATTTTTTTTTTGCTCTATGCTTTTTAACCTGCAAAGCACTTCGGTTCAATTTGAAAAATGCTGTAAATGTGCTATATAAATAAAGTTGCCTTGCCTTGCCTAAGCTAGGTTTGCCTATTCAGGGGTCAGCAACCCGCTTGCGGCTCTTTAGTGCCACCCTAGTGGCTCCCTGGAGCATTTTTAAAAAAGGATTGAAAATGGTAAAATATGGGGGAAAATATTTTTTCAGTTTTAGTGTGTGTTCTGACACAAACCTTCACAATTGTTAGTAAGCCCACTGTTTAATATGTTTGTGAACATCATTTTGTCCAACTAATTTGAGCAGTTCTTGAACTCACCATAGTGTGGACTGTGAAGCAACAGTTTGTTTACATGTAAAATCTTCAACTCCTTTGTCCACCAAAAGTTTTATGCTGTGCGTGAATGTGAATTATATTTATATAGCGCGTTTCTCTAGCGACTCAAAGCGCTTTACATAGTGAAACCCAATATCTAAGTTACATTTTTTTTTAAAGCAGTGTGGGTGGCACTGGGAGCAGGTGGGTGAAGTGTCTTGCCCAAGGACACAACGGCAGTGACTAGGATGGCGGAAGCGGGAATCGAACCTGCAACCCTCAAGTTGCTGACACGGCCACTCTACCAACCGAGCTATACCGCCCCACAATGCACAAAAGTGCGCTTTGTTGATGTTATTGACTTGTTGGAGTGCTTATCAGGCATATTTGGTGAGTGCATGACTGCAAGCTAATCAATGCTTACATGCTATTTAGGCTAGCTGTATTAATTAATTGATTGATTGAAACTTGTATGTATTAGTAGATTGCAAAGGAAGAGAATATTACATGAAACAGTACAGTTTACACAGTACAGTACATAGTACATACTATTGACCACTAAACGATGAGACCCGAATAAGTATTTCAACTTGTTCGAGTCGGGGTCAACGTTAATTATGCATTACACATTATGCCTCGTTTGTAGGTATATTTGAGTTCATTTAATTTTTTTTACTTTTATCCTCTTTGTATATAATTTAGTTTTGCATGTCTCATGACACATTATCTGTATGTAATACTGACTGCATTTCAGATTGTGTGCCATGTTGTTCCAGACCACAGCAAACAATACCTAGCTTGCCAAAAATTTGAATAAATCTATTAAAAGAAGACAGCCTGCCGTTTCCTTCAACTTGGACACACACATCGATACCTTTGGCCATTAAAAAACAGTCATCTCCAGTAATTATTTCACCTTCTGAGTGGCCTCTGATTTACTAATTGTTTCTAATGTTGGAAAAATGTGTAGAATAAATATGAAATTTCAACATTTCTGTCAACAAAGATTTGCTTCAGCCTCCGACACATAGTCATTTTGATAGTAGGCTATTATTGCTAATATAGACGTCACGTGTTGCCTTCATTATAAGACTTATATACGGCTTTTCATTTTTTTTGCGGCTCCAGACGGATTATTCTTTTGTATTTTTGGTCCAATATGGCTCTTTCAACGCTTTGGGTTGTCGACCCCCTTGCTCTAACCTCAGTACTGATTGATGAATTAATCAATTAAGAGGCGTGTGTTAACACTTTTTGTCCTTATAGGAGTTTGTGGAGGATGTAAAATCCCATTTTATTTTTTGGGCATTTCAGCTGTGCAACGAATGGCCCAAGCGCACCTGTCCTCTATAGACATGAGCTCTGTGGACCAGGATGACCCGCCTTCTGGAGAGGAGGATAACGGTACAGAAAATACTTCCTGTCTTTCTTAATTACTTCATCAAATATATTACTTTTTGCAGATCTGAGAATAGAAAACAAGTCTCCGGAGCCTTTGTGTTCGGGGAGCGTCACCTGCCATCAGGGAAAGATGGAGGAAAACGCCAAGATGAGTGACGGCGGAGAATGACAGAACATCTTAATGCGGACGCTTGTGTGTGTGCGTGGTTGTGAATGTCATGTAAATATGTGTGTGTGTGAGCGTGCCTGAGGGATGGCTAACGGACAAAGGCCAACCATAGTTTTATCAACAATAAAGTGCACTATACAGTATGCATTGTATATGATTGTGAATGTCATGCTTTTGTGTGTATACTGTAAATGATTATTCTATATGCTTTCTATTGGTTGTGAATAAAACCACCATGCAGGTTATTTGTGTATATTGCTATTTCCCTGTTGCAGCTTTGTTTAAAGACGTGTTTTGCAGATATATTTTTATATATTATTTAAGAAACCTCACATCAGAACTATAACCAGAGCAGTGGTTTTAACCTTGGTTCGATCGAACCCTAGGGGTTCGGTGAGTCGGCCTCAGGGTTTCGGCGGAGCCAGTCAAGACACACCTGACTCATCCATACTTGCCAACCTTGAGACCTCCAAATTCGGGAGATGGGGTGGGGAATTGAGGTGGGGGTTGGTGGTAGCGGGGGTGTATATTGTAGATTCCGGAATAGTTAGTGCTGCAATGGATTCTGGGTATTTGTTACGTTTTATGTTACGGTGCGGATGTTCTCCCCAAATGTGTTTGTCATTCTTGTTTGGTGTGGGTTCACAGTGTGGCACATATTTGTAACTTTAAGGTTTTACTACTTACGTATAAAATACTACACGGTCTAGCTCCATCCTATCTTGCCGATTGTATTGTACCATATGTCCCGGCAAGAAATCTGCGTTCAAAGGACTCCGGCTTATTAGTGATCCCCAAAGCCCAAAAAATGTCTGCGGGCTGTAGAGCTTTTTCATTTCGGGCTCCAGTACTCTGGAATGCCCTCCCGGTAACAGTTCGAGATGCTACCTCAGTAGAAGCATTTAAGTCTCACCTTAAAACTCATTTGTATACTCTAGCCTTTAAATAGACTCCCTTTTTAGACCAGTTGATCTGCCGTTTCTTTTCTTTTTCTTCTATGTCCCACTCTCCTTTGTGGAGGGAGTCCGGTCCGATCCGGTGGCCATGTACTGCTCGCCTGTGTATCGGCTGGGGACATCTCTGCGCTGCTGATCAGCCTCCGCTTGGGATGGTTTCCTGCTGGCTCCGCTGTGAACGGGACTCTCGCTGCTGTGTTGGATCCGCTTTGGACTGGACTCTCGCGACTGTGTTGGATCCATTATGGATTGATCTTTCACACTATCATGTTCTCATATGTTCTCATAGTCATCAGTATCACAGTATCACGTTCTCATAGTCATTATTGTCACCGATGTCCCACTGGGTGTGAGTTTTCCTTGCCCGAGGATGTCGTAGTGGTTTGTGCAGCCCTTTGAGACACTAGTGATTTAGGGCTATATAAGTAAACATTGATTGATTGATTGATAATAGTGTTAAAGTTGTTTATATGGCCACCCTCAGTGTGACCTGTATGGCTGTTGACCAATTATGCCTTGCATTCACTTATGTGTGTGTAAAAGCCACATAAATTATGTGAATGTGCCGACACGCCGTTTATAGGGAGAAAAATCGGATGTGACGACAGGTTGTAGAGGGCGCTAAAGGAGAATGGTTGCCCCGGGAGATTTTGGAGAGGGCCACTGGAATTCTGGATTCTCCCGGAAAAATCAAGACGGTTGGCAAGTATGGACTCATCGTGTAAATAAAAACTTTTCCACATCGGCGTATCATGGATACGGCAACAGCAGAAGTCACACTGATTTGCAGGTGTGGAATTTTTTGGGGGAGTTCATGCACGGTTCATATTGTACACCAGGAAAAAAACATATAACTGTCTTGAAATTGAAAAAAAAATTAAAATACAAATAAATTACAAAAGAAGGGTAGGGTGAATACGTGTATGAAACTGGTGGGGTTCGGAACCTCCAACAAGGTTAAGAACCACTGAACGTGTCGGATCTGATATCTGCAAAAAACAAGTATCTCATGATATCGGCTGGCATTGAAAATAACCGATAGAAATGCTCCGATACAAGCAGTCCTGCAGCGTGTTTACCTGTGCAAAGCTGCACGGCCAGTTAACATCTAAATGTCCTCCAATAAGCACACCAAGTTGGTCTTTTCTAGTATTTTAGTCAGATCACTTAAAAAAGATAAACAGGCTACAAGGATTGAGCAGCTGCGCAACAGCTAAGCGCACAATAGCACACAAGCTAGATAGACAAAATGTGTCCTGAAAAGAACCACATTGCAGTATTAAACAGCATATTTGTAAATGTAATTTTAATTTTTTTTTTTAAATTATAGTTTCATATTACTTACACATACAAAGTCTCTGGGCTAGAAAGTATCCAGTAACAAACGTGTCCGTATCATTACAGTGACTGCATTATTTGTCTGATCTTGAATGGGATTGCGCTGAAAATTTAAATTTCCCCTCGGAGATTATTAAAGTGATTCTGATATTAAATCTAAAACATTACCAATTACCACTCTCCTTTTACAAAATATACACATAAAAAGATTTATAGGTAAGTTTTTTTTAATGCTAATTACTGTTCTGTTTACCTAATTTCACTTGATAAAACCTTTTCTAACAGTCCACACTATGAAATGATAAAAGGATGTATGTTTCCTGCTGACATCGTATTGAATTAATATTGATACCGCTCCGTTACCGATATTGTATCGGAGGTGAACTGTGAAGTTTGTGCGGCATAGCGATGCCGGATTTGTTCCTCCAGGGATGCGTCGGGCAAGAACACAGCGTGAGGTAAGAAAATTAAAGATTTATTGAACTAATAAAACAAACTACAAACAGAAACACTGGAGCTAAACAGAAAGGCAAACAAATGGCGCTAGCATGGAAGCTAGGAAAAACGAACAGATAGACTAAAATTGGCACGAAGGCACAAAAAAGGAAAACAAAAACTACTAGCATGAAAGCTACGAATAAAATAAACCACAGCGCGAGAGCTATTGAGTAATAGTATGGAAAGTAGGTCATCAACAGTTGCTTGAAAGCAAACTAGAGTCTGAGGATGAGTAAACAGAAAAGGCTGGCTTATATAAGGAAGGTGATTAGATAAACAGGTGTGCGGGAACCGAGAGTAGCAGGTGGAACTAATATGTAACCATGGTGACGGACTAAACAGGAACTAAGGAGTCAAACGACGGAGAGTGGTACTAAAATGGAACAAAAACTACAAAATGGAACGATCCGAGCAGCGGATCGCAACATGAACAAGTAGTATTGGGACACCCAATACAACTATAACACGAAGCAGATGTATGATATTTGCTTTTAAAATATGTTTGACCTACATCTCATTGGTTTTAGCATGCAAAAATGTGAAGAAAATAAAAGTAGCCCCAAATTTTAAAAAAAATTCTGTAGTCATGGGAAACGTTTAACAGTGGCGGGCTGTGCGTTTCACACCTGGGCCTTTATGTGATGTCCGACTTCATGATTACCTCTCAAAATACCATCATTTATGTCGCCACATAATCATTGCTGCAGAAATATTATACAGGAACACATTTAAGCCCTACTGGTAATTGAAACACATCAACAGTGTACAAAACGGGTTATTTTCTGGCACATTTAAAAATCAATAAACTCGCAACAGCAATCAAAACATATGTGGTACTGTCAAAATTAAAATAGCAAAAAACATATTACACGTGAAAAAATAAAGAAATTAAATATCTGAACTCACAATTTGTAGAACTCATTCGACGCCGTATAAGCCAGTGGTACCCCTCGTAGTCGGATGATCCGAGTGGAAATGGCGGGCATTTCCCCATTTCATCGCCGACATCGTGTCACAAGATGTAGTTTCTCTTGAAATATCCTTCTTGAAAATAGCCTTGCAAATATATAACTGCCACCTAAACAACGTGTTATTCTCCTTCTTTGTGGGTCAACCCTTCCCGCTTCCTGCTAGGTTGCAACTTGTGATTAGATACTCACTTTGGAATGACAAGTGTGTATCCAATCGCAGTCTCGTTAACATCAGGCTACGGTCAACAACTTGTGATATGATTGGCTACCGCAACTGTCTCTCAACTCTATGTGTTCCCAAATTAATCCACTAACGGCCCCGATGAGTATCCAATCACAGGACGTGTAAATGTCAAGTTCAATGTAAGGCCAGCTAGAAGCCCTAACTGACAACAACTTGCGATCTGATTGGCTGTTGCAACTGTCTATCAACTGTATGTGCCCGTTCACTTACAGTGCATAGACGCCTGCATTGTTGATTCTGAAGGCCCCGGGCAGATTTGGTACAGCATGACAACATAAGCTTGCTGAATTCTGATTGGATACAAACTCTAACCTAAAAACAACAACACTGGAAGGATCATAATATGACATGAAGAGAATATGAATAGTTTAACATATGAAGGGAAAGTACAAATATTTTTTTTTCTTATCTTTAATTATGATCATGATTTCTGGCCGGCGGTGCGGCGTCTTCACTAATGCGGACGTTGTACCGATCTGTTGTGGTGAAGAAGGAGCTGAGCCGGAAGGCAAAGCTCTGAATTTACCGGTCGAGCTACGTTCCCATCCTCACCTATGGTCATGAGCTTTGGGTCATGACCGAAAGGGTTAAGATCACGTGTACAAGCGGCCGAAATGAGTTTCCTCCGCCGTGTGGCGGGGCTTTCCCTTAGAGATAGGGTGAGAAGCTCTGCCATCCGGGAGGAACTCAAAGTAAAGCCGCTGCTCCTTCACATCGAGAGGAGCCAGATGAGGTGGTTCGGGCATCTGGTCAGGATGCCACTCGAACGCCTCCCGAGGGAGGTGTTTAGGGCACGTCCAAGCGGTAGGAGGCCACGGGGAAGACCCAGGACACGTTGGGAAGACTATGTCTCCCGGCTGGCCTGGGAACGCCTCGGGATCCCCCGGGAAGAGCTAGACGAAGTGGCTGGGGAGAGGGAAGTCTGGGCTTCCCTGCTTAGGCTGCTGCCCCCGCGACCCGACCTCGGATAAGCGGAAGAAGATGGATGGATGGATGGATGGATTTCTGGTTATGTTAGGCCAGGAGAGAAGGCCTTGCTGGTCTCGACGACCCACCACTGCGTTTTAAACACTTTATTAAGCTACGCTCTTAAATAGTGTTACTAAAGGCATTATATATGCATATACAGTACGTACATTAATACATATTTGACCCACAGCTGATTTTGTAATGGTGTAAAGATTAATTTGTATCAATTAACGCATTTTGGTTATAATTCTAAAAGAGGACACTTCCAGTTTATAATTATTTTTTGTGCACCAATTTTTATTCTTAAGTTAGCAATTTCTTTTTCTTCCCATATCGTCTGTATACGTTACTTTGGTGAAAAAAGGCCAGGAAGAATATATGTCACAGAATATATGATCTTTTTTCACAACATTTTTTAAACACATTAAAATTTACTATGATGTTATTTATATTTTTTGAATAATATTCACTTATATATTTCATGTAATCTAGAACAGTGGTTCTCAAATGGGGGTACGTGTACCCCTGGGGGTACTTGAAGGTTTGCCAAGGGGTATGTGAGATTTTTCAAAAATATTCTAAAAATAGCAACAATTCAAAAAACATTTATAAATATATTTATTGAATAATACCTCAACAAAATATGAATGTAAGTTCATAAACTGTGAAAAGAAATGCAACAATGCAATATTAAGTGATGACAGCTAGATTTTTTGTGGACATGTTCCATAAATATTGATGTTAAAGATTTCTTTTTTTTGTATAGAAATGTTTTGAATAAAGTTGATGAATCCATATGGATCTCTATTACAATCCCCATAGAGGGCACTTTAAGTTGATGATTACGTCTATGTGTAATCTTTATTTATAATTGAATTACTTGTTTATTTTTCAGCAAGTTTTTTTTGTTATTTTTATATCTTTTTTTCCAAATAATCCAAAAAAGCCCACTACAAATGAGCAATATTTTGCACTGTTATACAATTTAATAAATCAGAAACTATTGACATAGTGCTGTATTTTACTTCTTTATCCTTTTTTTTCAACAAAAAATGCTTTGCTCTGATTAGGGGGTACTTGAATTAAAAAAAAAAAAAAATTCACAGGGGGTACATCACTGAAAAAAGGTTTGAGAACCACGGATCTAGAATAAATACTATTTTTTAAAAGACTCATCTGCTGTAACGACGTCGTTTGGACTGCAGGGGGCACTGTGTGATCACATTCCTACACCAGCTGGCGTCTTGTCCATCACCTGAAAAGCAAAGGCATATAAAAGGATTCAAAAAATAAAAACGTACATATTTAAGTAAAATGTAATCTTTTGTGAGTGTTTTTACTTTCACAATAGAGTACACCGTTTAGTCCTTCCTGGCCTTGGCAAAAAACACCCCGGTGACGTCATCCACCCCCACTCTCATGTCCTGAGGCAGGGTGTACACCTCCAGTCTGATCAGGGTGTAGCCGCTCTCCTTAAGACTGGCGCACACCTCCGACTCATCCAGCGGGACCACGGGTATCTTTACCCCGGGCCCCCCGAAATAGAAGCTCTCTCCCAAGGCGCCGATGAGCAGGAGGTGGCCGCCGGGCCGGAGCAGGTTCTGAATGTGGCCCAGGGCCTTGGTGAAGGCGGCCAGGTCTGGGCTCACGCTCTCCAGGCAGAAGCAGGACACCAGGCAGTCGGCCCCCGCCGGGGGCAGGACTCGAGGGTCCAGGGGCTGAGGACGGTGCACGTCCACCGGGAGGATGTCGGTGATCGCCCGGCGGAGCTTGGCGGCTTTCTCTGTCCATGCCGAGGGCCTGAAACATCCACGTGATCATTTGATCACAGAAACTGAATAAAGGGATCAAAGTGCCACGCCAAATACCGTCGGCCCTCCAGCTTGCAGACATGCTGCAGGTATGGCGTCCAGTCCAGGCTGCAGCCTTCCTCGCCCTGCAACCAGCGCCTCAACTCTTTGCGGTTGACCTCCAGGAGGTCTGTGAGGACCACCTCGTTGAAGACCTCGCAGCCACTCAGGACCTGGTACAGGGTGGGACCCGATCCGATGTCCACCAGCAGCTTGCCGCTCACGTCACCTTGGCAACACAAACATATTCATCTGTTTAGCACACAGGCGTCAAACTCAAGGCCCGGGAGCCAGATATGAAGTGAAGTATATTTATATAGCGCTTTTCTCTAGTGACTCAAAGCGCTTTACATAGTGAAACCCAACATCTAAGTTACATTTAAACCAGTGTGGGTGGCACTGGGAGCAGGTGGGTAAAGTGTCTTGCCCAAGGACACAACGGCAGTGACTAGGATGGCGGAAGCGGGAATCGAACCTGCAACCCTCAGGTTGCTGGCACGGCCGCTCCACCAACCGAGCTATGGCCCGCAAACGCTTGAGAAAAAAATATGCGTCGATAAAGTACTTTATCTTTTCCTACTAAAAGTATTCGGTCTTTCCATTTCGACAGAAAAAAATACATGTGCTACGTGCAATTGCGTATTTTAAAAACCTTAATATAATTTAATAATGCAACAAATGTATAATCATACATTCATTTTTTTGTAAACAAATCATTGAATATTTGCTTGATTTGTGGTTTCAAAGAAAGTTATCTATCAAATTGTACACTGCAAAAATGATAGTAATAGATAGATAGATAGATAGTACTTTATTGATTCCTTCAGGAGAGTTCCCTCAGGAAAATTAAAATAAGGTATGGTTTAAAAGGCCTACTGAAATGAGATTTTATTATTTAAACAGGGATAGCAGGTCCATTCTATGTGTCATACTTGATCATTTCGCGATATTGCCATATTTTTGCTGAAAGGATTTAGTAGAGAACAGACGATAAAGTTCACAACTTTTGGTTGCTAATAAAAAAACGGAAGTAGCAGTCGATGTGCGCATGACGTCACGGGTTGTGGCGCTCCTCACATCCTCACATTGTTTACAATCATGGCCACCAGCAGCGAGAGCGATTCGGACGGAGAAAGCGACAATTTCCCCATTAATTTGAGCGAGGATGAAAGATTCGTGGAGAAGGACAGTGAGAGTGAAGGACTAGAAAAAAAAAGGTGAGGGCAGCGAAAGCGATTCAGATATTATTAGACATATTTACTAGGATAATTCTGGAAAATCCCTTATCTGCTTATTGTGTTACTAGTGTTTTAGTGAGATTATATGATACCTGAAAGTCGGAGGGGTGTGGGCACGGGTGTGGTGACCGCCAGTGTCTCCGGTAGGTGGAGGTAAGAGAGTCCGCAGCTGCAGGAGAACGCAAGCTCCGCTCATGTATACGGTAAGAGCCGACTTATTTCCACAATATTCTCGGTTGACATGTGGTCGGGAACCATGTTCGCTTGACCACTGTGTTCCATAGTAAAGCTTCACCTTCGGGAATGTAAACAAGGAAACACCGGCTGTGTTTGTGTTGCTAAAGGCAGCAGCAATACACCGCTTCCCACTTACATCTTTCTTCTTTGACTTCTCCATTATTAATTGAACAAATTGCAAAAAATACAGCAACACAGATGTCCAGAATACTGTGTAATTATGCGATTAAAGCAGACTACTTATAGCTTGGATGGGGCTGGAAAAAAATGTCCGCTACAATCCGAGACGTCATCATACGCGACGTTTTCAACAGGATACTTTTGCGCGAAATTTAAAATTGCAATTTAGTAAACTAAAAAGGCCGTATTGGCATGTGTTGCAATGTTAAGATTTAATCATTGATATATAAACTATCAGACTGCGTGGTCGGTAGTAGTGGATTTTAGTAGGCCTTTAAGTTATAATCCTAGCTTTTTTTTACCATAAAATAAACTATGGGTATGTTTTTCTATATACAGGAACACGCCGGAAGAACAATAACCATAGAATTTCAAAATAGAAACAACAAGGATACTTTTGTTACATTTACAGTAATAACCCAGCAGGCACACAACATTAAAACATTGTTGAGAACTTCTTGAATTAGGTCCTGACGTTGAGCAGCTCAGACCTAACAATGGAACAACATACTTTTTCACGACGTTTAACCAATGTTGGGTGCTGATGTTGATTTGACTGTTGAAATTCGGTCATTTCCCAACCAACCCCACATTGTCTCAGTATACAAATACAAAACATTTTGCAATGTCGTTTCAAATGGTAAATGGTTGTACTTGTACTGTATAGCGCTTTTCTACCCCTTTTTAAGGAGCCCAAAGCGCTTTGACAGTATTTCCACATCCACCCATTCACACACTGATGGCGGGAGCTGCCAAGCAAGGCGCTAACCAGGACCCATCAGGAGCAAGGGTGAAGTGTCTTGCCCAAGGACACAACGGACGTGACTAAGATGCTAGAAGGTGGGGATTGAACCAATAACCCTCAGATTGCTGGAACGGCCACTCTCCCAACTTCGCCACGCCGTCCCCCAAAGACAGTTTTAAAAGACAAGTATATGTAATCAACATTGTATCAATGACTCGTGCCTGCTGGGAAGCTGTAAAAAAAACCTTGTAAATTTGACTGTAATATTCAATCAATCAATCAATCAATCAGTGTTTATTTGTACAGCCCTAAATCACAAGTCGATCTACGTTCCCATCCTCACCTATGGTCATGAGCTGTGGGTCATGACCGAAAGGATAAGATCACAACAGCCGAAATGAGTTTCCTCCGCCGTGTGGCGGGGCTCTCCCTTAGAGATAGGGTGAGAAGCTCTGCCATCCGGGAGGAACTCAAAGTAAAGCCGCTGCTCCTCCACATCGAGAGGAGCCAGATGAGGTGGTTCGGGGATCTGGTCAGGATGCCACCCGAACGCCTCCCTAGGGAGGTGTTTAGGGCACGTCCAACCGGTAGGAGGCCACGGGGAAGACCCAGGACACGTTGGGAAGACTATGTCTCCCGGCTGGCCTGGGAACGCCTCGGGATCCCCCGGGAAGAGCTAGACGATGTGGCTGGGGAGAGGGAAGTCTGGGTTTCCCTGCTTAGGCTGCTGCCCCCGCGACCCGACCTCGGATAAGCGGAAGATGATGGATGGATGGATGGATAAATCACAAGTTTCTTAAAGGGCTGCACAAGCTAGAACAACATCAAGGGCCACTGTAAAATTGTGGCGATTAAAATTATTATATTTTTACAGCATATCGAAAATGAAATTGGAAAAATCGAATCACTGTTTTTTCAATCAATCAATCAATCAATCAATCAATCAATGTTTACTTATATAGCCCTAAATCACTAGTGTCTCAAAGGGCTGCACAAACCACCACGACATCCTCGGTAGGCCCACATAAGGGCAAGGAAAACTCACACCCAGTGGGACGTCTGTGACAATGATGACTATGAGAACCTTGGAGAGGAGGAAAGCAATGGATGTCGAGCGGGTCTAACATGATACTGTGAAAGTTCAATCCACAATGGATCCAACACAGTCGCGAGAGTCCAGTCCAAAGCGGGTCCAACTCAGCAGCGAGAGTCCCGTTCACAGCGGAGCCAGCAGGAAACCATCCCAAGCGGAGGCGGATCAGCAGCGTAGAGATGTCCCCAGCCGATACACAGGCAAGCAGTACATGGCCACCGGATCGGACCGGACCCCCTCCACAGGGGAGAGTGGGACATAGAAGAAAAAGAAAAGAAACAGCAGATCAACTGGTCTAAAAAGGGAGTCTATTTAAAGGCTACAGTATACAAATGAGTTTTAAGGTGAGACTTAAATGCTTCTACTGAGGTGGCATCTCGAACTGTTACCGGGAGGGCATTCCAGAGTACTGGAGCCCGAACGGAAAACGCTCTATAGCCCGCAGACTTTTTTTGGGCTTTGGGAATCACTAACAAGCCGGAGTCCTTTGAACGCAGATTTCTTGCCGGGACATATGGTACAATACAATCGGCAAGATAAGATGGAGCTAGACCGTGTAGTATTTTATACGTAAGTAGTAAAACCTTAAAGTCACATCTTAAGTGCACAGGAAGCCAGTGCAGGTGAGCCAGTACAGGCGTAATGTGATCAAATTTTCTTGTTCTTGTCAAAAGTCTAGCAGCCGCATTTTGTACCAACTGTAATCTTTTAATGCTAGACATGGGGAGACCCGAAAATAATACGTTACAGTAGTCGAGGCGAGACGTAACAAACGCATGGATAATGATCTCAGCGTCTTTAGTGGACAGAATGGAGCGAATTTTAGCGATATTACGGAGATGAAAGAAGGCCGTTTTAGTAACGCTTTTAATGTGTGACTCAAAGGAGAGAGTTGGGTCGAAGATAATACCCAGATTTTTTACCGTGTCTTTTAACGATAAAAATCTGGCAACTGAGCGGACAGTTTTGCGGTACTGTTTTTCCACTTCCAGTAACACATCGAGGAAATGACAAACGTAGAAGTTTACCGGAAAAAACAAACAAACAAACCCATTGTTACTGTTTTTAGTAGTATGCTGTAAAAAAAAACGTAAATGTAACTTTTTTTGGGGGGAAATTGTACGTACAAAAAAATATAATAATCAAATGCTAAGACAATTGTGTAATAATATAATTCACAGTCAGATGCGGCCCTCTAAGAGCAGTCTTAACTGCAAGTGGCATTCAATTAAAAAATGAGTTTGACACCTTTGGTTTAGCACCTAAACTGTCTTAACGAATGTTGAAACCGATGAGAAAGCAAAGGAAAGTCAAGTCTGGATGAGACACAATCACAAGATTGGGGCAAAGGTTACTGCTTTTAAAAGCACTTAGCTGGACTGTTGGAATTACAGTCTTTGATTTGTGATGGGATGTGCGAATAAAATAACTTTAAAATGTCAAAGTAGGACATTTAACTAACATACTTTAATAGGCTATAGGCCTACTTTTGCATTCCTTAAAAAACACTTGACACTTTGTTTGGCGATGCATCAACAGTCACTATGTAAACAGCCAATGATAGCTCTATGTCTGTCCCCTCTTAAATGAAGCTAAACAGAGCTCCTACTCTTACTTTCTGTCTGTCTGATCCCTCTTATTCATCGATCCAAGCACTCACAGGTGATGTTAAATGATAAATGGGTTGTACTTGTATAGCGCTTTTCTACCTTCAAGGTACTCAAAGCGCTTTGTCACTACTTCCACATTTACCCATTCACACACTGATGGAGGGAGCTGCCATGCAAGGCGCAAACCTGCACCCATCAGGAGCAAGGGTGAAGTGTCTTGCTGACGACACAACAGATGTGACAAGGTTGGTACTAGGTGGGGATTGAACCAGGGACCCTCAGGTTGCGCACGGCCACTCTCCCACTAATCTGCTTTTGTCCTCTATTGTCTCTGTCTGTCCCCTCTTAAATTGATCTAAACCAACCACTTGCAGATGGCGTTTAAGTTGTCTTTCATCACTTTGTGTTCTATTGTCTGACTTTCCACCTCTTAAATCGATCTAAACCAAGCACTTACAGCTTGTAGCCTTTTATAACGTTTTCTTCTCTAGTGTATGTCTGTCCCCTCTTAAAACACTTACAGGTGACGTTCCTGTTTTTTGATATCATATTTTGATCTCTGTTGTCTATGTCCACCTCTTAAATTGATCTAAACCAAGCACTCACAGGTGAAGTTCTAGTTGTCTGTTCTCTATCGTCCATCTTGTCCCCTCTTACGTTTATTTAAACCAAGCGCTCACAGATGACATTCTTGTTTTTTGTTAATCACATTTTGTTTTCCGTTGTCTCTGCCTGTCTGCCTCTTAAATTTATTCAAACCAAGCACTTGCAGTGACGTTCTAGTTGTCTTTGATGACATTTTGTTCTCTATGTCTGTCCCTCTTAAAGCTGAACAAAGCCCTGCAGGTGATGTGCTTGACTATTCTCGCTTTCTATTTTCTCATTGTCCGTCTCTCTGTCCCCCCTTAAACTAATCTAAAGTACCAAAAACTCACAGTTGACGTTCTTGTGTTTTGTTTTCTACTGTCTTTGTATGTCCCCTTTTGAATTAATCTAAACCAAGCACTTACAGGTGAAGTTCTCGTTGAATTTGATCCCGTTTTATTCTCTATTATTGCTGTCTGTCTACCTCTTGAATGAATCCCAACCAAGAACTCGGAATTTATATTCTTGTTGTCTTTTGTTCCGTTTGTCCGCTCTCAAACAAATCAATATTACACCCTAGTAGGTATGTTGTTCTTTTTCATTTCCTTTTGTGCTCTTTTTTTGTTTTGTTCTATCTAGTCACAGGTTCTCAAACCAGGTCCCAACAGACATTATTATTCTTTCTGTTTTCTTTTTCTGTCCCCTCCTAAATGCGCTGAGATTGTAGCTATAATGCTTTGTATGTGTTGAAGGCGACAGACTCTGCTTGCAAGAAGACCCGTGTGTCCAGGCACTCTTGCCTTGTCTT
Source organism: Nerophis ophidion (assembly GCF_033978795.1). Taxonomy (NCBI): domain Eukaryota; kingdom Metazoa; phylum Chordata; class Actinopteri; order Syngnathiformes; family Syngnathidae; genus Nerophis; species Nerophis ophidion. The sequence continues at coordinate 73,451,838 of NC_084618.1, forward strand.
TTCTTACCTTCTGTGAAGGCTCTATGCAAGCACGCCAGTTTCCAGGGCACAATGCTGTCCTTCCGGTCAAAGTCAGCCCGCGGTGGAGTGTAGTTGTACTGCAGGTACGCCGACGGGTCAAAGCGCTGGTAGCAGGCGGCCATGGCTGCCACTCCATTTTCTGTAGCCTTGCCTTCCATGGTTCGCCTCTCAGCTTCCAGGTGCATCAGGAGCCCCCTTATATAGTCATATCTGCAGGGGTGCCTGGGTGCTTTTTTGTGGGCGATAACTTTGTTTGTGCTTTCTTTCTCTGCCCTCAAGCACTGATGCCATCAGATTAGAGGGCTTTCAGCAACACTAATGGACTCCTCATTGCTTTCCAGGTAACCTCGCCCTGCATCCAGGCCTCTATCTCCACCATCCTACTACCCCTGTTTGTCTTTGCCTGCCCATACAAACAGGTCCTTCTCAAAGACTGCTGCTTTTTTCCTTACATTTCAGTTTAGGGAGAGTACCATATAGAGTCAACTTTATAGTAGTCAGTGTACAACTTGTATAGAGGTATACGTTCACTATACACTGAGAATTAGCCAACACACAGCCATTATTGTCATCACCATTGCCATTATCGGTGGTAGTAGCGTCACAATGTAGACCAGGGGTCGGCAACCTTTACCACTCAAAGAGCCATTTTGACCCGTTTCACGAAATAAAGAAGTGAAGTGAATTGTGAAGTGAATTTTATTTATATAGCGCTTTTCTCTAGTGACTCAAAGCGCTTTACATAGTGACACCCAATATCTAAGTTACATTTAAACCAGTGTGGGTGGCACTGGGAGCAGGTGGGTAAAGTGTCTTGCCCAAGGACACAACGGCAGTAACCAGGATGGCACAAGCGGGAATTGAACCCGCAACCCTCAAGTTGCTGGCACGGCCACTCTACCAACCGAGCTATGCCGCCCATCTTTTTTTTCTTCTCCCTTATATAGCGCTTTTCTCTAGTGACTCAAAGCGCTTTACACAGTGAAACCCAATATCTAAGTTACATTTAAACCAGTGGGGGTGGCACTGGGAGCAGGTGGGTAAAGTGTCTTGCCCAAGGACACAACGGCAGTGACTAGGATGGCGGAAGCGGGAATCGAACCTGCAACCCTCAAGTTGCTGGCATAGCCACTCTACCAATCGAGCTATACGAAAATAATGGGAGCCACCTTGAAATCCATCCATCCATTTTCTACCGCTTATTCCCTTTTGGGGTCGCGGGGGGCGCTGGCGCCTATCTCAGCTACAATCGGGCGGAAGGCGGGGTACACCCTGGACAAGTCGCCACCTCATCGCAGGGCCAACACAGATAGACAGACAACATTCACACTCACATTCACACACTAGGGCCAATTTAGTGTTGCCAATCAACCTATCCCCAGGTGCATGTCTTTGGAGGTGGGAGGAAGCCGGAGTACCCGGAGGGAACCCACGCATTCACGGGGAGAACATGCAAACTCCACACAGAAAGATCCCGAGCCTGGATTTGAACCCAGGACTGCCACCTTGAAATGTATAATGAAATAACACTGTATACAGAGGTTTTTATTTTTTGTGCTATGTATAAACCAGGGGTCTCAGACACGCGGTCCGCAATTAAATATGAAGATTTGATATTAGTGCGGTCAGTGAGTTTTGCATGAAAGCCCCATATTAGTACCACGCATACAATTCCTCCCGATTTGTCCGGGAGACTCGCGGGTTACAGAGTGACTATTCCCTCGGACGTCTGCTGAGTAAAACTCAATCAACAAATATAAGGGCGTGCTACGATGGCACTGTCTTTAATGCCCTACATATCTTGTACAAACAGCTTACCAGTCAGGTCACGTGTTGTATGTGGCTTCTGCAGACGCACATATGCGATTGCAAGGCATTCTTGTTCAACAGCCATAAAGGTCAGACTGAGGGTGCCAGTTTAAACAACTTTAACACTGTTACAAATATGCGCCACACTGTGAACCCACACCAAACAAGAATGACAAACACATTTCGGGAAAACATCCGCACTGTAACACAACATAAACACAACATAACAAATACCCAGAATCCCATGCAACCCTGACTCTTTCAGGTTACATTAAAGCCCCCGCTACCCCCCCCCCCCCCTTTCCCCCGCGCCGGTTGAGGTGGTCGGGGTTGGGGGGGTGCAGGGTTTGGTGCTAGTAGGGTGTATAATGATGTAGGGTGAGTGTTGTCGACACTAGAGAGCTGCGGTTCTTGAGGAGACATACTTGACCATTCTAGTACCTTAACCCAGACCTGGGCAAAATAAGGTCCGGCCCGTTAAGCTTTTCAATCTGACCCGCCTTCATTCCCAAATAATTTTTTTAGATCCTTAAGATCGAAACTGTAGCTGCCATTATGATGTGCAGTGATGTTTTCAAATTACCGTAAGTCTTGAACTATACCAGGGGTCAGCAACCCAAAATGTTGAAAAAGCCATATTGGACCAAAAATACAAAAACAAATCCGTCTGGATTTACATACAGATAGTGTGTCATGAGATATAAATTGAATTATGAGGACGTAAAGGAAACTATAATGAGCTCAAATATACCGACAAATGAGGCATAATGATGCAATATGTGCATATAGCTAGCCTAAATAGTAGGGTTGCGAATCTTTCGGTGTCCCACGATTCGATTCAATATCGATTCTTGGTGTCGCGATTCGATAATCTATCGATTTTTTCGATTCAACGCGATTCCTGATTCAAAAACGATATTTTTTCGATTCAAAACGATTCTCTATTCATTCAATACATAGGATTTCAGCAGGATCTACCCCAGTCTGCTGACATGCTAGCAGAGTAGTAGATTTAAAAAAAAAAAAGGCTTTTTTAATTATAAAGGACAATGTTTTATCAACTGATTGCAATAATGTACATTTGTTTTAACTATTAAACGAACCAAAAATATGACTTATTTTATCTTTGTGAAAACATTGGACACAATGTGTTGTCAAGCTTATGAGATGCGATGCATGTGTAAGCCACTGTGACACTAAGTTCTTTTTTAAATTTTTTTTATAAATGTCTAATGATAATGTAAATGAGGTATTTTTAAGCTAGCTCTTGGGACGTGGAACGTCACGTCACTGGGGGGGAAAGAGCCTGAGCTAGTGCGCGAAGTCGAGAAATTCCGGCTGGATATAGTCGGACTCACTTCGACGCACAGCAAGGGCTCTGGAACCACTTCTCTCGAGAGGGATTGGACCCTCTTCCACTCTGGCGTTGCCGGCAGTGAGAGGCGACGGGCTGGGGTGGCAATTCTTGTTTCCCCCCGGCTCAAAGCCTGTACGTTGGAGTTCAACCCGGTGGACGAAAGGGTAGCCTCCCTCCGCCTTCGGGTGGGGGGACGGGTCCTGACTGTTGTTTGTGCTTATGCACCAAACAGCAGTTCAGAGTACCCACCCTTTTTGGGAACGCTCGAGGGAGTACTGGAAAGTGCTCCCCCGGGTGATTCCCTTGTCCTACTGGGAGACTTCAACGCTCACGTTGGCAACGACAGTGAAACCTGGAGAGGCGTGATTGGGAAGAATGGCCGCCCGGATCTGAACCCGAGTGGTGTTTTGTTATTGGACTTTTGTGCTCGTCACAGTTTGTCCATAACAAACACCATGTTCAAACATAAGGGTGTCCATATGTGCACTTGGCACCAGGACACCCTAGGCCGCAGTTCCATGATCGACTTTGTAGTTGTGTCATCGGATTTGCGGCCTCATGTTATGGACACTCGGGTGAAGAGAGGGGCGGAGCTTTCTACCGATCACCACCTGGTGGTGAGTTGGCTGCGATGGTGGGGGAGGATGCCGGACAGACCTGGGAGGCCCAAACGCATTGTGAGGGTCTGCTGGGAACGTCTGGCAGAGTCTCCTGTCAGACAAAGTTTCAATTCCCACCTCCGGAAGAACTTTGAACATGTCACGAGGGAGGTGCTGGACATTGAGTCCGAGTGGACCATGTTCCGCACCTCTATTGTCGAGGCGGCAGATCGGAGCTGTGGCCGCAAGGTAGTTGGTGCCTGTCGTGGCGGCAATCCTAAAACCCCTTGGTGGACACCAGCGGTGAGGGATGCCGTCAAGCTGAAGAAGGAGTCCTATCGGGTCCTTTTGGCTCATAGGACTCCGGAGGCAGTGGACAGGTACCGACGGGCCAAGCGGTGTGCAGCTTCAGCGGTCGCGGAGGCAAAAACTCGGACATGGGAAGAGTTCGGGGAAGCCATGGAAAACGACTTCCGGACGGCTTCGAAGCGATTCTGGACCACCGTCCGCCGCCTCAGAAAGGGGAAGCAGTGCACTATCAACACCGTGTATGGTGCGGATGGTGTTCTGCTGACCTCGACTGCGGATGTTGTGGATAGGTGGAAGGAATACTTCGAAGACCTCCTCAATCCCACCAACACGTCTTCCTATGAAGAAGCAGTGCCTGGGGAATCTGTGGTGGTCTCTCCTATTTCTGGGGCTGAGGTCGCTGAGGTAGTTAAAAAGCTCCTCGGTGGCAAGGCCCCAGGGGTGGACGAGATCCGCCCGGAGTTCCTTAAGGCTCTGGATGCTGTGGGGCTGTCTTGGTTGACAAGACTTTGCAGCATCGCGTGGACATCGGGGGCGGTACCTCTGGATTGGCAGACCGGGGTGGTGGTTCCTCTCTTTAAGAAGGGGGACCGGAGGGTGTGTTCCAACTATCGTGGGATCACACTCCTCAGCCTTCCCGGTAAGGTTTATTCAGGTGTACTGGAGAGGAGGCTACGTCGGATAGTCGAACCTCGGATTCAGGAGGAACAGTGTGGTTTTCGTCCTGGTCGTGGAACTGTGGACCAGCTCTATACTCTCGGCAGGGTTCTTGAGGGTGCATGGGAGTTTGCCCAACCAGTCTACATGTGCTTTGTGGACTTGGAGAAGGCATTCGACCGTGTCCCTCGGGAAGTCCTGTGGGGAGTGCTCAGAGAGTATGGGGTATCGGACTGTCTTATTGTGGCGGTCCGTTCCCTGTACGATCAGTGCCAGAGCTTGGTCCGCATTGCCGGCAGTAAGTCGAACACATTTCCAGTGAGGGTTGGACTCCGCCAAGGCTGTCCTTTGTCACCGATTCTGTTCATAACTTTTATGGACAGAATTTCTAGGCGCAGTCAAGGCGTTGAGGGGTTCCGGTTTGGTAACCGCAGGATCAGGTCTCTGCTTTTTGCAGATGATGTGGTCCTGATGGCTTCATCTGACCGGGATCTTCAGCTCTCGCTGGATCGTTTCGCAGCCGAGTGTGAAGCGACCGGAATGAAAATCAGCACCTCCAAGTCCGAGTCCATGGTTCTCGCCCGGAAAAGGGTGGAGTGCCATCTCCGGGTTGGGGAGGAGACCCTGCCCCAAGTGGAGGAGTTCAAGTACCTAGGAGTCTTGTTCACGAGTGAGGGAAGAGTGGATCGTGAGATCGACAGGCGGATCGGTGCGGCGTCTTCAGTAATGCGGACGTTGTACCGGTCCGTTGTGGTGAAGAAGGAGCTGAGCCGGAAGGCAAAGCTCTCAATTTACCGGTCGATCTACGTTCCCATCCTCACCTATGGTCATGAGCTTTGGGTCATGACCGAAAGGATAAGATCACGGGTACAAGCGGCCGAAATGAGTTTCCTCCGCCGTGTGGCGGGGCTCTCCCTTAGAGATAGGGTGAGAAGCTCTGCCATCCGGGAGGAACTCAAAGTAAAGCCGCTGCTCCTTCACATCGAGAGGAGCCAGATGAGGTGGTTCGGGCATCTGGTCAGGATGCCACCCGAACGCCTCCCTAGGGAGGTGTTTAGGGCACGTCCAACCGGTAGGAGGCCACGGGGAAGACCTAGGACACGTTGGGAAGACTATGTCTCCCGGCTGGCCTGGGAACGCCTCGGGATCCCCCGGGAAGAGCTAGACGAAGTGGCTGGGGAGAGGGAAGTCTGGGTTTCCCTGCTTAGGCTGTTGCCCCCGCGACCCGACCTCGGATAAGCGGAAGATGATGGATGGATGGATGGATGGAGGTATTTTTAATCACTGCTATGCTGAAATTATAACTAATATTGATACTGTTGTTGATAATATTCATTTTTGTTTCACTACTTTTGGTTTGTTCTGTGTCGCTTGTGTCTCCTCTCAATTGCTCTGTTTATTGCAGTTCTGAGTGTTGCTGGGTCAGGTTTGGTTTTGGAATTGGATTGCATTGTTATGGTATTGCTGTGTAGTAGTTTGTTGGCTTGATAAAAAAAGAAAAGATAAAAAAATAGATTTTTTTAAAAATGAGAATTGATTCGGAATCGCACAACGTATTCGATTCGTAGTTGAATCGATTTTTTCCCACACCCCTACTAAATAGCATGTTAGCACCGATTAGCTTGCAGTCATACACACTCCACACAAGTCAAAAACATCAACAAAACTCACCTTTATGCACTCATGCACAATGTTAAAAGTTTGGTGGACAAAATGAGACGTCTCAAAAAGTCGGAGGAAGTTATACACGTAAACAAACTACGGTGAGTTCAGGACCACCAAAATTAGTAGGACAAAACGGTGCTCGCCAAATACTCGAATCAGTGAAGCATGTCTAATACAAATGGTGTGCTTTATAACAATTAGGGAGGTTTTTGTCATGTTTTTCCTCCTACAGAAACCACATTAAGACAAAAAAATATGCTTTTTTCCCGCCTCATCTTTTTAAATTTTTCAAACATTTTTCAAACATTTTTGAAAAAGCCCAGAGAAGGCCACCTGGGCGGCGCTAAAGAGCTGCATGCGGCTCCAGAGCCGCGGTTTGCCGACCCCCGAACTATACAAAGTATTTTAATGATTGGAGTCTGCACTTTTGCATGATATACTTGTTACTATGGTAATCTAAGTCACAGCAGCTCAGACGAGGCACCAAGCAGTGTGGGTGGGGAGCGTTTCCACAAAAAACTTCCAGAGCAAGCCTGGAAATGCGGGTGTCAGGGACAGACAAGTAAGGACATTTTTACAACAACGTTCTAATGCTTAGTTACATATCAGATACATCAGATTGTAGGTGGGTTTATTTTTTACCCTTTGCATTCATATTTTGCTGTGTTTGTCGAGAGGGGGTATAACGTTCATAAGTTGTCAATATTCACTGTTTTATCATTCATAGTTACTATTGTGAATCCCATATTCTTTATTTTCATGTACATTCTGGGTGACTCATTGAGTGAAAACATTTTAAATTCCATTCCGTTTTTTAAGGCGGTCTGTCAAAACATTTTTAGCATTCAATAACACATTATTGTGAGGTTTTGTATTAGTGTTCCTAAAATTAGACATACCGGCCCCCAGATACATTTTCTTCTCAAAAGTTGGCCCTCTGAGTCAAAATAATTGCCCAGGCCTGCCTTAACCTGTGTTTGGGTTCCTTATTATATTGGAGTTGGTCATGTTCTGCTTCACAATGTGACAGTACATGTTGGGATTTATGTTTTCCCCCCAGGGAACCACAGCTCCCCGGTGCTCGCAGCACTTATGCAGCCACAGACATCATCCCGCTATTGGTTTTATAAATACCAGCTAATAATACAATAATGGCTGAATTCTGTAGTTTTATAGGCATTGATCAAAGTCCGCCGGTACTACTTGATATACGTAAAATAAAACGTGGCCATATTTGGATACCTTTGATGCTCATGACGTCACGTCTGGTTGCAGGCTCAGGTACTTGGCCAGGAAATAAGCAGTCAACCGCTCAGAGCTTACTAACTCGGACTGTTTTGTGGCAATGTTACAATTTTTTATACCAACAAAGCAAGGAGAAGGTACAGTATGGCTCCACTTTTCAAAATGTGCTCGCTCAATGCTCATTTATAATCGATTTGCCAAATAAATGCTAGTGATTAACACTAGCAATTTTACAAATTTTAATCGTCTATTCAGCAATTTCATTTTATAATTTTACTGCTGCTGGATGACTTAAGGGGCTGATCAAAACTAATTCAAATAATGCATTATGGTGTTTTACTAGCGTTTTTAAAACGTTGTATGTTTTTTTAATTAGGAATTATATTACTCCTATATCTCCGACAAGAAAACTAGTCCTTCGTTATGCATTTTTTTTTAGCGTTTAAGCCATTCCAGACGCACGAATGCACTGGTGATGCGATCCACAGCCTCATGCGAAGTGTCAGTGTGCATTTGTTTCTGTTGTAGATTGCAATTCAGAACAGGTGTTAGAGATTACAGCTGTGTGCTGCTGGTTCAACACAGCAGATCAGGTAGGAGCAGAGAAAGGATCAAGTGTCTCTGTGGCCACAAAAAATCCTCATTTAAATAAGGCAGTCTGCACCACTTATCAATTGCACATGTAGTGTTAGTAGATCACACGCAACACTCACACTAATAGTACCCGCTATATTATTTTTATTTTTATCTAGCGCAGTGCTTCTTAACCTTGTTGGAGGTACCGAACACCACCAGTTTCATATGCGAATTCACTGAACCCTTCTTTAGTGAAAAAATACAATTGAAATGTTTTTTTCAAATTCAAGACAGAGTTACCGTATTTTTCGGACTATAAATCGAGGTTTTTTTCATAGTTTGGCCGTGGGTGCGACTTATACTCCGGAGCAACTTATAGTCCGAAAAATATGGTGTATGTTTTTGGTAACAATTTAGTATGGGGAACATATTCTAAGTAACAAATACTTAATTTAGAGTTTTTTGGACACCAGGGGAACATATTCTAAGTAGGGCTGCAACTAACAACTAATTTGATCATCGATTAATCTGTCGATTATTACTTCGATTAATCGATTAATAATCGGATAAAAGAGACAAACTGCATTTCTATCCTTTCCAGTATTTTATTAAAAAACAGCATACTGGCACCATACTTATTTTGATTATTTTTTCTCAGCTGTTTGTAAATGTTGCAGTTTATAAATAAAGGTTTATTTAAAAAAATATATATATATTTTTTTATTAAATAAAAAAAGTAGCCTCCGCACATGCGCATAGCATAGATCCAACGAATTGATGACTAAATTGATTGCCAACTATTTTTACAATCGATTTTTATCGATTAGTTGTTGCAGCCCTAATTCTAAGTAACAAAGACTTAATTTAGAGTTATTTGGTTAGGGTTAGGGCCAGGATTAGAGAGTTAGGGTTATAACAAGGCCATGCCGAATAAGGTATTAATAAGTAATTAATAATGACTAGTTAAGAGCCAATATGTTACTAATTTGCACGTCAATAAGCAACTGATTAATGGTGAATATGTTCCACATACTAAAGTGTTACCATGTTTTTTTTACTGGTGCACAAAATGAACCGTGCATGAATATCACCTTGTTCAAAGAACAAAACCAACAGAGTGCATAAACTCACAACAAATTACTTCTGCTGTTGCTGTATCCGTAATACGCCGATAGGGAGAAGATTTTATTTACACGATGAGTCGGGTGTGTCTTGACCTCCGCCGAACCCCTGATCCCGACTCATCGAACCCTTAGGGTTCGATCAAACCCAGGTTAAGAACCACTTTATCTAGCGTGTGGTATTTGAAATTTAGTCAACCAGGCCCTAATAGTATGAAAATATTTTAGGGGTCAACAAAGGAAAAGACAGGCACATTCACCCTAATGGCAAAGTTATTTTTTTGTGAATTATATTTATATAGCGCTTTTCTCTAGTGACTCAAAGCACCTTACATAGTGAAATATTTATGTTACATTTAAACCAGTGTAGGTGGTACTGGGAGCAGGTGGGGAAAGTATCTTGCCCAAGGACACAACGGCAGTGATTAGGATGGCGGAAGCGGGGATCGAACCTGGAACCCTCAAGTTGCTGGCACGGCCACCCTACCAACCAAGTTTTACTACTCCCAGGGTAAGGCAACACACTCATACTTATACACTCCTGCTTATTGTTTTGACATTGCAACAGCATGCAGAGTCTACTATATAATACAGTACAGTACTTCCAAATGAGACACAGAAGTACAACAAAACAAGATAAAAATAACAAAGCTACAGTGTTAATTGAGAACAATTTATATATATTTTTTTGACAATTAAATTTTTTTTTACGTATTTAAACTTGCACAAAAATATTGAAAAATAGTATTGTTATGCACCTGTATTAATTCCCAGGAACAGAGAATTAGTACTCTGCCCCATAGTTAGGTCATTTTCAGTAGATAGTGAATCTATACTTCAATATTACCTCTACACTGACTACTATTAAGTCTATGCAAGTTTACTTTGTATGGTATCGTCTCCTGTCTTAAAAATTCTAGCTCTACACGTCGAGAGGTGTCGAAAGTGTTAACATATGGCGCAGACAAGTGTTCCTTGCGTCTCATCATACCAGCAGCATGTAACCGAAATAACTGCAGACACACAACTATGTAAACACGGCCACTAATCCTCTTGTCCACCCTCGCTGGCCAATTCTCATACCGTCCCATTCCGCCGAACCGGACCCACGGACACAGAAGACAAGTAAGTTGTTCTCGCTTGCATCTCACGCTTTTTTAAATCGCTTTTTCCATTGCTTAGGAAGCTGCCGGATAATGGCATCAAAATAATGCACTTTATCAGGGGGGTCCAAACATTTTGAGGGGGGGGCCGCTCAAAAAATTTGGCCCGGGGCCGAAAGCCAACTGCATGTAAAGTAACAAATATATATATATATATATTCGTTAGGTCGGGAAAAAACACAGAGGCTATTTCATCCCTACAAGCCTGTTTAGCAGGTTTCCCTGCTCTCCAGGGGATTTTATAATTTATGTTTGTATAATTATATAGTTTTTACAACTTATATATTTCTAAAATCCCCCGAAGAGAAAGGAAACCTGCAAAACAAGATTGTAAAGATGAAATAGCCACTGTGTTTTTTCCCGACCTAACAAATATTCCGCTATATATTGAGCACTTTCTAAAAAATAAACCACAGTAACCTTGGCTATAGTGAAAATTCAACTCCTACCTTGTTAACTTCCGTGACAACCTCCTTATAGTTGTTTAATCAATCAGAAATATCAAGCAGCTAAAATGTGCCAAACATGGAGAAATGTGGAGAGAGTGGTTTGCATTTTTCCCCATCATCCCTTGTAATGGATTTATATGGGTGTAATTTAGATTTTTTTTGTTTTTTGTTGAATGGACGTTTTTGTTTTGTTTATTATATTCAGAATTATAACAAAGTTCAATGAGCAGATAGTTGATTTTTTTGGCTAGTTGATTTTTTTTCCTGCACGATGACTAGGGAAGGTTGTTCAGTTTGTGTCATGCAGGTAAATGCTGTGCCACAGATCTAGCAAGAACAGTCAATGGTTGAAGTAATTTTGTTGTCCACTAGATGGCAACAAAACGGTAGCATTAGGACTGGGGTCCCAAACTACGGCCTGCGGGTTGTCGAGTAAAAAAAATAAATAAATGAAAATATATACAGTATACTGCACATATATATATACTGTATATATTTTTTTTTAGTTATAATTTTTTCATCTATCTTTTCTTGCCCATCCATCAATCCGTTTTCTACCGCTTGTTACTGTGTATCGTAGCCGCTCAGGCAAATCACGTTGTCTATAAATGGATTTTCCATCGATAACATTACACTCGGGCGGCACAGTCGGGCGAGAGCGCGATAAGTATGCACTCTTTCAGTCACTTAGTGCACGAGGGGAAAAAAAATGGCGAAATCGTTGGGGAAGCGTAAATTACACTCCTAGTGTAAAGTTTTTAAACATCAGTGGACATATGACTTGTTTTTGTTCAATGTAAGAAAAAGGCAGTTTGTCTAATCGTCATGGCTGTCTTGATTTTGTAATAATTTGTAAAACTTTTATTTTTTTGTGATCGAGTGATTGGAGCACATACCTGTTTCTCCCAAAAAACATTAATGAAGTTTGGTTCTTTTATGAATTTGTTATGGGATACTGAAAATGTGACCAAATCTGCTGGGTCAAAAGTGTACTTACAGCAATATTTAATATTTGGTTACATGGCCTTTGGCAAGTTTCACTGCAATACGGCGCTCTTGGTAGCCATCCACAAGCTTCTGGTTGAATTTGTGACCACTATTGAAAAAATTGGTGCAATTCAGCTAAATTTGTTGGTTTTCTGACATGGACTTGTTTCTTCAGCATTGTCCACACGTTTAAGTCAGGACTTTGGGAAGGCCATTCTATAACAGCTCAATTTTTTTTTCATCTGACATCACATGGACAAAGATAAGACCTTCCGGAGGAAATTTCTGTGGTCAAATTAAACAAATATTGAACTGTTTGGCCACAATACCCAGCAATATGTTTGGAGGAGAAAAGGTGAGGCTTTTAATCCCAGGAACACCTCCTACCGTCAAGCACGGTAGTAGTAGTATTATGCTCTGGGCCTGTTTTGCTGCCAATTCAACTAGTGCTTTACAGAGAGTAAAGGGGACAAAGAAAAAGGAGGATTACCTCCAAATTCTTCAGTAAAACCTAAAATCATCAGCCCAGAAGTTGGGTGTTCCAACAGGACAATGACCTTAAATACACATCAAAAGTGGTAAAGGAATGGCAAAATCAGGCTAGAATTAAGGTTTTAGAATGGCCTTCCCAAAGTCCTGACTTAAATGTGTGGACAAAGCTTAAAAAACAAGTCCATGTCAGAAAACCAACAAATTTAGTTGAACTGCACCAATTTTGTAAACAAGAGTGGTCAAAAATTCAACCCGAAGCTTATGGATGGCTACCAAAAGCTCCATATTCCAGTGAAACTTGCCATGGGACATGTAACCAAATATTAACTTTGCTGTATGTATAATTTTGACCCAGCAGATTTGGTCACATTTTCAGCAAACCCATTGTAAATTCATAAAAGAACCAAACATCATGAATGTTTTTTGTGACCAACAAGTATGTGCTCCTATCACTCTATCAAAAAAAATAAGAGTTGTAGAAATTATTGGAAACTCAAAACATCACGGTTATAAGCAGCCAAAACTTTTGATCACGACTGTATATATATATATATATATACTGTATACATAACCCAAAGCAGCCCCCAGGTCAAAAGGTTTGGGGACCCCTGCTTTAAGACCACTAGCTATTTGTATAAGATATGAATACTTCCCGCTAGAGATGCACGGATAGGCAATTATATCATCCGCAACCGCATCACCAAAGTCGTCATCCACCCGCACCAACATTTTATCAGAACCGCAACCGCCCGCCACCCGCCCGCTGGAAAACATCAGAGGTCGGCCACCTTTGCCACTCACAGAGCTATTTAAACCCGTTTCACAGAGTAATGAAGACAATTGGAACCGCCAACGTTCTCGCGAATATCCAGTTGGCGTTCATCCTGATGACAAAAATATGGGGGTGCTGTGAAGCCATTGCCTTTGACACCTTCAAAAACATGTACGAACCGATTGTTAGTTCGGCAACATGCTGTGTGCAGCTTCCGCAATCACACGTACAAGATTGAAAGGCATACTGGGTGATACCGAGTACACTGATGGTTGTGATATAAACAACTTTAACACTTACTAATATGCGCCATGCTGTGAAGCCACACCAAACAAGATTGACAAACACATTTCGGGAGAAGATCCTCACAGTAACACAACATAACGCAACACAACAAATACCCAGAATCCTTTGTATCCGTGACACACCTGAATATATTTTACACTCCCGCGCGCCAACCCCGCCCACCTTACCGATGCACGGAGTTGCGTTTATGTTGTGATACAGAGAGGATGTCCTCCCGAAATGTGTTTGTCAATCTTGTTTGGTGTGGCTTCACAGCGTGGCGCATATTACTAAGAGTGTTAAAATTGTTTATATCACAACCATTAGTGTACTCTGTGTCACCCAGTATGCCTTGCAGTCGTGTGCGTGTTGCTGCGGAAGAAACATTATGCTGGAATGACAAGCAGACTGTAGATGCTGTAGAAGGCGACAAAGTCAATGGCTTCATAGCACGCCCTAATACTTATTATCTGGGCGACTGCCGGCAGTCATTCTAGAGAATATTAGCGTCTCCTATCGACATCTTCGCTTTGTTACATGGGTCCTAAATGGCTCTTTGAATTGCAAAGGATACCGATCCCAGAACCATGTATATCAAATATTTCCGGATGGTTCAACCGCCACCCGCCCGAATCTAATTAAATTCTATTTTTTCGTCATGTCACCCGCCCGACCCCCGGTTTATCCGCGGACTCTGCGGATGAGACCGCAAACAGCGCATCTCTACTTCCCGCCATTCTTCAATGAACTCCTGTCATCTCACGGGCCAAATTAAAGGCAAAGGCATACATACCCAATCTTAGATTTTTTTAATATAGTCCTCTGTAGTGAACATTTGTTTTCGGTCTATTTCGTCAGTCAGAGATTGAAAAAATGCCCCGTTTTACAAAAACCAAATGCCGACTGCAGAGGACGCTGGTTTTCAGGAGGATACAGAGATGCTTAAGGCAGGAAAACATGGTTCTTGACAGAGGCAGCAAGAATGAGCAGTTTTGGCAGTACAGCGTTGGACTGCAGCGTGACGGAGGAGGACTGGCAGAGTGGACAGAGCTACTCGGCTTATTGGCACAGCCTGGGTGTGTGTGCCCCACAGAGGTTAGCGCCCAGCTCCCGCTTTTAGGATTAAGCGTAAAAAAGTAATCCCAGCACCTGCCTTGTGTCATCTTCCAGACCCACACTCACTGAGGCGGAGCGCTCGGAGAAATATTCGGAAGCCAGACGCCTCCTCCGGCGCATCCTCTCAGGGGCCATCGGTCAGAAGTTGCCAGAGCTCAGCAGGAAGGTCCATCAAAAGAACTGCAAAGCGGCCGACCATGTCCAGGAGGGAGTGTTCAGCAGCAACATGAGTCCAGTGTTGGAAACTAAGACCACCATGAAGATGTCGTCGAGGTTCCTGGGTTGAAATGTTTGATTAGTGTTTGATTTCATAGCGTTATTCGTTCTATCAGTAACTACCAAGCTCTGGTTCTTCCTACTCCTTTTCATGATGAATTGAAGCGTAAAATTGTGGTGTACCTCAATGTAACCGTTAAATAAACTAATATATGAAATCATGTTGGTCTTGTGAGTGCAACATTCACTTCAAATTATCACGAGGGAATTCAAGAAAGCGGATTAGGTAAAATGAAGGCTGAGGTGAGGAAAATTCACGGTTTTCATTTCCAAAAAAGACAGATACGTCAAACTCAGAGTCAGTTACCAAGGTAATCCAACCTGGTCGCTGGCAAGTTTTCTTGATCAAACCAAGTTGCTTGGCAACCAGTAGATGCTACAACAAAATTAAATCCTGAGGAATTATGTCGGTGGAGGATTTTAAGGTCCCTTCTTCCGCTTATCCAAAATCCGGTCGCGGGGGCAGCAGCGTAAGTAGAGAAGCCCAGACTTTCCTTTCCCCAGTTACTTCGTCTAGCATTCCGCAGGTGATCCAAAGCTTTCCCAGGCCAGCTGGGAGACATAGTCATATTTATCTTTCCCGTGGTCTCCTACCGATTGGACGCTTTGAATGATTGATTGATTGTTTGAAACCTGTATTAGTAGATTGCACAGTACAGTACATATTCCGTACAATTGACCACTAAATGGTAACACCCGAATAAGTTTTTCAACTTTTTGAAGTCGGGGTCTACGTTAATCAATTCATGGTACAAATATATACTATCAACATAATACAGTCATCACACAAGTTAATCATCATAGTATATACATTGAATTAGTTAAATTATTTACAATCTGGGGGGTGGGATGAGGAGCTTTGGTTGATATCAGTACTTCAGTCATCAACAATTGCATAAACAGAGAAATGGACATTGAAACAGTGTAGATCTTACTTAGTAGGATATGGACAGCGAGCATAGAACATAGTGAGTTTAGATAGCATAAGAACCAGTATATACATTAGAAATACATTTGATTATTTACATTGGGTTATTTAAAATCCGGGGAGATGGGATGTGAATGGAGGAGGGTATTAGTAAAGGGTTGAAATTGCCTGGAGGAGTTGTTTTAGGGCGGTTTTGAAGGAGGATAGAAGGGAGGGAGGCGTTTCGGGGGCATTCTGACTAAATGCCAGAACCACCTCACCTGGCTCCTCTCGATGTGGTGGAGCAGCGGCTTTACTCTGAGCTCTGGACGACAGAGTTTCTCACCCTAAGGGAGAACCCTGCCACCCAACGGTGGAAACTAATTTCAGCCGCTTGTACCTGTGATCTTGTCCTTTCGGTCATAACCCAAAACTCATGACCACAGGTGAGGATGGGAACATACATCGACCGGTAAATTGAGTGCTTTGCTTTCCGGCTCAGCTCCTTCTTCACCACGACGGACCGATACAGGGTCGGCATCACACCAGACGCCGCACCGATCCACCTGTCGATCTCACACACTCAAAACTGCTGGGTTATTTTGCTAACCCAATTTATGAGTTGCGAGTGTTGGGTTAAATTTTGGAGTTATTTTTATGAAAAGCAATCAATATTTTCGGTTATAAGGGTATTATTTGAATTACATTTCTGGATTTTCAAAACTATGAGCGCATTTTTGGGTAAAAGGCTTTTTTTTTATTTAAAAAGGTACTTTTTTCTTGAAGGGAATTTTATCAAGGATTAATCTCATAAACATTATTTACAATCACACATCTTATGTACATGAAAATATTTGAGCATAAACTATTATGACCATACATGGCGATTCTTGTAAAAAAAAAAAAAATGACTCATATCTTGCTCTTGAGTATATTTTCATGGAATAAACATAATTTTGATCAGTAATTGGGAAGGAGTAGGACAAACCAGCAGTAAAATTGATCATTTTTAACCAACTATACTAGTGGGTCAAGGAGCGCTAAATTGCGCAACCCAATAGTTAGGTTTGGAATAACCCAACATTGTAGTGAGCTTTTATGTTTAATAAATTCAACCCAATAGTTGGGTTATGAATCAACCAATATTAAGTTAGCATGACTCAACTTTTGTGTTGAATAAATTCAACCCAATAGTTGGGTTGTGAATCAGCCAACATTGAGTTATCTTAACTCAACTTTTTGGTTCAATAAGTCAATGCAAAAGTTGGGTTGAAATTCTTTTACCAAATGTTGTTAAAATAACCCAAGTAAGCGGTTCGTCCTTTTCTGAACCAGCAGTTGGGTCTTGTTCATAAAGAACAAGAACCCAATTTTAACCCGAGGTACTTGAACTGCTCCACTAGGGTCAGGATCTCCTTCCCAAATGGCACTCCACCTTTCTTCGGTCATGGTTAAAAAATATCTTGTTAGTCAATTAAAAAAACTAAATGATTTTAGATATTTCATTTATTTGTTTGGATTAAAATAATTAAACATGATTTCATTTTCATCACAGTATTGTAAATATGTATAGTATAATTTATATGTATCCATCCATCCATTTTCTACCGCTTATTCCCTTTTGGGGTTGCAGGGGGCGCTGGCGCCTATCTCAGCTACAATCGGGCGGAAGGCGGTGTACACCCTGGACAGGCACAATACATTAAAACAAAGCTGAGAACTTATTGAATTAGGTCCTGACGTTGAGTAACTCAAACATAACGTTGAAACAACATGCTTTTTGACGATGTTTAATCAATGTTGGGTTCCGACGTTGATTTTATCACGGAATTTTAGTCATATCCCAACCAATAGTCCACAACACAAATACAAAGTGAAAACAACATGCTTTTTGACGGCTTTTATTCAACGTCAGGTTGTGGCGTTGATTTGACTGTTAAAATTTGGTCATTTCCCCAACCATCAATGTGGATCCAACGTTAGACATCAACGTTGTCTCAGTTTACAAATACAACTTTGTTGTCTCAGTTTATCCATCCATCCATCCATCCATCATCTTCCGCTTATCCGAGGTCGGGTCGTGGGGGCAACAGCCTAAGCAGGGAAGCCCAGACTTTCCTCTCCCCAGCCACTTCGTCTCGCTCTTCCCGGGGTATCCCGAGGCGTTCCCAGGCCAGCCGAGAGACATAGTCTTCCCAACGTGTCCTGGGTCTTCCCCGTGCCCTCCTACCAGCTGGAAGTGCCCTAAACACCTCCCTAGGGAGGCGTTCGGGTGGCATCCTGACCAGATGCCCGAACCACCTCATCTGGCTCCTCTCGATGTGAAGGAGCAGCGGCTTTACTTTGAGTTCCTCCCGGATGGCAGAGCTTCTCACCCTATCTCTAAGGGAGAGCCCCGCCACACGGCGGAGGAAACTCATTTCGGCCGCTTGTACCCGTGATCTTATCCTTTCGGTCATGACCCAAAGCTCGTGACCATAGGTGAGGATGGGAACGTAGATCGACCGGTAAATTGAGAGCTTTGCCTTCCGGCTCAGCTCCTTCTTCACCACAACGGATCGGTACAAAGTCCGCATTACTGAAGACGCCGCACCGATCCGCCTGTCGATCTCACGATCCACTCTTCCCTCACTCGTGAACAAGACTCCTAGGTACTTGAACTCCTCCACTTGGGGCAGGGTCTCCTCCCCAACCCGGAGATGGCACTCCACCCTTTTATTTTGCAACGTTGTTTCAAGGTCGGTTATAAAGGACATGTATGTATAATCAATGTTGTATCAATGTCTTGTGCCTTCTGGGTTTATCCTGTTAGCAAAAAAGAATAAATATATTTTCTTTACCTTGATTTCAAATATTTAATTCGTCTTAGTCATGTTTACATAATGTATATTTTTTTAAAGTTCAAACTAGTTGATGTTTTTGGTATTTTGTCATTCTAAATAACCAACAAACTAAATCTGACATAGTAGATTATACCTATTTTAAGAAGTTTAACTCAGATTTTAGTACATAACATTTAGATGGATACGCCAATTGATCAGACAGCCACTGAATTATATTTACTTTGCACTTGCATTGAATTTACTTGTTAAACATATTTTTTTTTAAATACAGTATATTTCTACAGCTGCCTCCACGTTTATTACTGGTGTGATAGCACCTAAATTAAAATTGTGTTTTTCCTCCGTTTTGATACTTGTGGACTAACAAAAGAATGTGATTAAATATTATATCAATCAATCAATGCTCCTGTTTAGTGATCAGGGGACTCACTTGCCTCCCTAATCAGGAGGGTTTATCCGCCTCATGGAAGACTTTGGTTCATTATTGTCTTGTTTGTTGGTTTAGTTCTTTTGCGTCCACATCCTGCTTGCGATGTGTTTAGTGTCGCGTCGTGGGGACGACAAAGGGTGTAGTGATTTTAAATGCAGACGAACGATTAAAAAAAAAAAAAAAAAGGGTATTTAATGATTACACAAACAAAAAAAAAGCGAGAGCAACAGGGACTGCAGACTTTGAAGGAAACAAAATGAAATGCTGGAACACAGCAAAAACACTTACAAGGAATGTGGAGTAGAGGGCGTCCACAAAGTATGTGCGTACCTGAGCTCAGCGTCGAAAGAATCGTCGACAGTGACAAGTGAATAACGTCCTGACCACCAAATGGTGTCGCAAGCTCAACTTATACGGTGCTAATTACAAACATCAATATACCTTTATAACTGCATTATCCTTTCAATTCTTTGTAACTGAGCGACTGTGTGGAACAATTGCCCTTGTGGATCAATAAAGTTTGTCTAAGTCTAAAAAAACAGGTTAGGGGATGAGGTGCAAAGCTGCTGCAGGAAATGGGAAAACAGGAAGTGAAAAGCCACAAAATAAGAGCGCCAGACAGGAACTAAAACTACACCCAGAAAATTACTCCATACCAAAAAAAAAAAAAGACTTCTTACCTGCATGTCGCTGCTGGTCTCTGCATCCTGGGGTCACGCCGTCTGCCGACATACCAGAACATAACACAAACGGTCAATGAAACAAGCAATGACCAGATTTACCTGTTTGGTTTTGAAAGAGAAAACTAAGCATGTTTTTGACTTTTTAAATGAAATATGTGTGGCAAAGCCTAGAAATTCTGTCCATAAAAGTTATGAACAGAATCGGTGACAAAGGGCAGCCTTGGCGGAGTTCAACCCTCACTGGAAACGTGTCCGACTTACTGCCGGTAAAGCGGACCAAGCTCTGACACTGATCGTACAGGGAGCGGACTGCCACAATAAGAGTCAGCAGTCAAAGAGTTGAGGGGTTCCGGTTTGGTAACCGCAGGATTAGGTCTTTGCTTTTTGCAGATGATGTGGTCCCGATTGCTGCATCTGGCCGGGATCTTCAGCTCTCACTGAATTGGTTTGCAGCCGAGTGTGAAGCGACCGGAATGAGAATCAGCACCTCCAAGTCCGAGTCCATGGTTCTCTCCCGGAAACGGGTGGTGTGCCATCTCCGGGTTGGGGAGGAGACCCTGCCCCAAGTGGAGGAGTTCAAGTACCTAGGAGTCTTGTTCACGAGTGAGGGAAGAGTGGATCGTGAGATCGACAGGCGGATCGGTGCGGCGTCTTCAGTAATGCGGACGTTTATCGATCCGTTGTGGTGAAGAAGGAGCTGAGCCGGAAGGCAAAGCTCTCAATTTACCGGTCGATCTACGTTCCCATCCTCACCTATGGTCATGAGCTTTGGGTCATGACCGAAAGGACAAGATCACGGGTACAAGCGGCCGAAATGAGTTTCCTCCGCCGTGTGGCGGGGCTCTCCCTTAGAGATAGGGTGAGAAGCTCTGCCATCTACAAGCCGCTGCTCCTCCACATCGAGAGGAGCCAGATGAGGTGGTTCGGGCATCTGGTCAGGATTCCACCCGAATGCCTCCCTCAGGAGGTGTTTAGGGCTCCTTCTACCGGTAGGATGCCACGGGGAAGACCCAGGACACGTTGGGAAGGCTATGTCTCCCGGCTGGCCTGGGAACGCCTCGGGATCCCCCGGGAAGAGCTGGACGAAGTGGCTGGGGAGAGGGAAGTCTGGGCTTCCCTGCTTAGGCTGCTGCCCCCGCGACCTGACCTGGAATAAGCGGAAGTGTTGTCAAAGCGGGGCGGTATAGCTCGGTTGGTAGAGCGGCTGTGCCAGCAACTTCAGGGTCGCAGGTTCGATCCCCGCTTCCGCCATCCTAGTCACTGCCGTTGTGTCCTTGGGCAAGACACTTTACCCACCTGCTAGCAGTGCCGCCCACACTGGTTTTAAAAAAATATATAACTTAGATATTAGGTTTCAAAATGTAAAGCGCTGTATTAATATCATTAGCTCTACACTCACTCAAAGCAAACTTTACTGTTTTATCTGCAATTATTTCATTTAACACTTTTTTCCAAGTGCATGCAAGCCTTTTTTTACACCAACAAATAGCTTGAATTAGTTACTTGCTTTTAATTTCAAAACGCAGATAATTCCCAGTCTCGATGTTGCCAAAAGTGTCACGGGTTCATCTCTCATTGGGAGTTTTTAGAACGTGGCAGTTTTCCCAAATACTCCCTGGGGAGACTCGTTTGGTGGCAACATCGCGATTTTCCACAGCGCTTCTTCAGCTGCTGCTTATGCTGGGAATAGACGACAAATGAATCCAATCAGTGGCGCAAACTCTTGTGTTTTGTCAGCTGGCCTCGCAGAAAGTCGAACATAACACCTTTAAACCCCTGTGATAAGAAGGACCGTCTAAATCAGGGATGTCAAACTGCTTTTCATAGAGGGCCACATCGCAGTCATGGCTGCCATCAGAGGGCCGCTTGTAACAGTGAATAATGTATGAATTTCCCTCCGGATTTCAATATAAATGATATAGATTGTTTTAAGTAGACTGTCAATTTTACTTTAAAAACAACAACAGTTTACGGTCAAATTGTTTTTAGCGGTCCTGACGTGCAAATCGGTCGTACGACCTGGGTATAGGGGCAAAAGACTATTGGATGGACCGCTCGCCTGTATCGGTTGGGGACATCTCTACGCTGCTGATCCGCTTGAGATGGTTTCCTGTGGACGGGACTCTCGCTGCTGTCTTGGAGCCACTATGGATTGAACTTTCACAGCATCATGTTAGACCCGCTCGACATC
Source organism: Nerophis ophidion (assembly GCF_033978795.1). NCBI lineage: Eukaryota > Metazoa > Chordata > Actinopteri > Syngnathiformes > Syngnathidae > Nerophis > Nerophis ophidion. The sequence goes on from NC_084618.1 coordinate 73,473,791, forward strand.
CATTGCTTTCGGTCCCCTAGAGGGGGGGGGGGGGGTTGCCCACATCTGAGGTCCTCTCCAAGGTTTCTCATAGTCAGCATTGTCACTGGCGTCCCACTGGATGTGAATTCTCCCTGCCCACTGGGTGTGAGTTTTCCTTGCCCTTTTGTGGGTTCTTCTGAGGATGTTGTAGTCGTAATGATTTGTGCAGTCCTTTGAGACATTTGTGATTTGGGGCTATATAAATAAACATTGATTGATTGATTGATTGATTTTGTTTTTTAAAACATTTTACGGTAAATGGAAAAACAGTACCATTGTTTTTTTTGGGGGGGAGGGGGCTTATGGAAAAAGCTGGCAGTTTAGTTGCCAGTATTTTTGTGTTTAACTTACATCGGTTTTTACAACATTATATTGTGAAAGGAAAAACAGTACAAGTTCTTTTTTTATTCTGGCAACTCAGCTGCCGTTTTGAAAACAAATGTACCGTCTTTCCATTTACAGTAATAGATAAAAACAAGATTTTACAGTAAAAGAATGGCACCTCTGTCAATAGAATTTTAACACAATTTTTTTTTCAATTTACAGTAATATGCTGTAAAAAACACTGTAAAACGTATTGTAATTTTTATTACTGGTAATTTGATCGGTCGTTTGCTGTAAAATTAATCAATGAATCAATCAATCAATGTTTATTTATATAGCCCTAAATCACAAATGTCTCAAAGGACTGTACAAACCACCACGACTACGACATCCTCGGAAGAACATAATCAAAAATCAAACAGATATTTAGGTATTTATTTTTATTTAGACATGAAAATGTGTGGAAAAGTTTGATCATATACTGCAATATTTGTTAATTAAAGTTTAAAATATTTTTTCTGTTAAAATTTAACAAAATCAATTACAATTAGTGAGAAAATATCGAGTACTTTAACGACACATACCATTTCCAGGTGTTTATGGGCCAGATAAAAAATGTCGCGGGCCAAATGTGGCCCCCAGGCCTTGAGTTTGACACCTTGTTCTAAATAATACGCTACTTAATACAGTACTTAATTCAATGTCTTCAAGGTTTTCAACATTTTTAGGCCAGGGACCCTAAAACTGGTGGAGGGCTGGAGCAGGAAACCATACCTTAGGGCTGTCTAAATTGTGCTCCGGGTGTGGCATTTGAGGCACAATTTTTGTCAGCCCACAGCATATTGTCGAAATAAAATCAAACCAAAGTGTCATGATCCGTTGCCTGGATCATGTTTTGTCTAGTTAAAGATTCTTCTAGTTCTGTTTCAGCACCCCTGGGTTTGTGTTTTCTTGGTTGCGGAATTTTTTCACCTGCCTCTGATTAGTGTTGGGGATTCTCCCCTGCTCCCGGGCAGTAATCAGAGAGCTATGTATCCCTGCTTTTTGCCACACTCAGTCTGGCTGTCTTGTTTGCTTCACACAACAGTTACATTCGATGATTCTTGCTTCTTTGGTAGGTTGCGAGTTCATACCAAAGACTATAAAGAAAATAGGACCCATTACCTCCCTGCTTGGCACTCAGCATCAAGGGTTGGAATTGGGGGTTAAATCACAATAAATGATTCCTGGGCGTGGCATTGCTGCTGCCCACTGCTCCCCTCACTTCCCAGGGGGTGATCAAGGGGATGGGTCAAATGCAAAGGACACATTTTACCACACCTAGTGTGTGTGTGTCAATCATTGGTACTTTTAACTTTAACTTCTTGTTTGCTATGCTAAGCTTTCCCGTTGGCTTTGCCATAGCTTCCCGTGCAATCTGCACGCTTTTTTGATTATTTGTATTTCCCTGCATTTTTCTATTCTGGACTGATTCATGAAACACAATTCATTGTCCTACCTGTACCCTCCCTCCAGAGTTCCGTCTGCATCTTTGGGAAACGAACACAAACAGGTAAAATGTAAGAAAAAAAAAAAAAAAAAAGCAAAAAGACAAAATGGGGTGAGAAAAAGTTGGCATTTTCCAAAACTTGAGGATTATATTTCAGTTTTTCTTAACCATAGGGCCCATTGGGCCACAAGCCCCCCTAGAAGGCCGCAAAAAATTATCTGTTTCTCTGCTGTAGTCCATATAGGCCACAGCGCTACTCACTTGTAATACACCTTTCCACCACTTGTGGCAGTAATGACCATCTCAAGCAAACAGAAAAAGTCAGCGCGCAATAAGTCGCAGTTTTTTTCATAGTTTGGTAGGGGGTGCGACTTATACTCAGGAGCGACTTATGTGTGAAATTATTAACACATTACCGTAAAATATCAAATAATATTATTTATCTCAGTGGTTCTCAACCTTTTTTCAGTGATGTACCCCCTGTGAACATTTTTTAAATTCAAGTACCCCCTAATCAGAGCAAAGCATTTTTGGTTGAAAAAAAGAAATAAAGAAGTAAAATATAGCACTATGTCATCAGTTTTGGATTTATTAAATTGTATAACAGTGCAAAATATTGCTCATTTGTAGTTGTCTTTCTTGAACTATTTGGAAAAAAATATATAAAAATAACTAAAAACTTGTTGAAAAATAAACAAGTAATTCAATTATAAATAAAGATTTCTACACATAGAAGTATTCATCAAGTTAAAGTGCCCTCTTTGGGGATTGTAATAGAGATCCATCTGGATTCATGAACGTAATTTTAAACATTTCTTTACAAAAAAATAAATCTTGAACATCAATATTTATGGAACATGTCCACCAAAAATCTAGCTGTCAACACAGAATATTGCATTGTTGCATTTCTTTTCACAGTTTATGAACTTACATTCATATTTTGTTGAAGTGTTATTCAATAAATATATTTATAAAGGATTTTTGAATTGTTATTTTTAGAAAATGTTTTAAAAATCTCAGGTACCCCTTGGCATACCTTCAAGTACCCCCAGGGGTACGCGTACCCCCATTTGAGAACCACTGATTTAGCTCATTCACGTAAGAGACTAGACGTATAAGATTTCCTGGGATTTAGCAATTAAGAGTGACAGATTGTTCGGTAAACGTATAGCATGTTCTATATGTTATAGTTATTTGAATGACTCTTACCAAAATATGTTACGTTAACGTACCAGGCAACTTCTCCGTTGGTTATTTATGCGTCATATAACGCAGTGGTCCCCAACCACCGGGCAAAAAAACAAACAAACAAAAAAAAATTTATAAATTTTTTTTCTGCGGCCCGGTACCAATCGAGCCGATGTTTTAATTTTTTTACTTTATCTTGATTTTTTTTTAATGAAATCAACATACAGAACACAAGATACACTTACAGTTAGTGCACCAACCTAAAAAAACTCCTTTTTTCATGACAAAGAAAAAAAATAAAAAATTAAAAAGATTCCCCCTGCCGAAAAAATCATCAAGCGTTGACTGGTCCGCAGCTACAAAAACGTTGGAGACCACTGATATAACGTACACTTATTCAGCCTGTTGTTCACTATTCTTTATTTATTCTAAATTGCCTTTCAAATGTCTATTCTTGGTGTTGGGTTTTATCAAATACATTTCCCCAAAAAATACGACTTATACTTCTTTATTATGCATTTTCAGCAGGTGCGACTTATACTCCGAAAAATATGATACTTTCTTAAGCGCAAAAATTATGATTAGAGTGGTAAAGCTGTATTTTCATTTGCACAGTTGATTTAAGAAACATTCATTATCATTTTAGCACAACATAATTCTATATAAATGTTTTTTTCTGTCAGTCATTTAGGAGTGCTTCCCTTGGTTATTTATTTATCAATCAATCAATCAATGTTTACTTATATAGCCCTAAATCACTAGTGTCTCAAAGGGCTGCACAAACCACTATGACATCCTCGGTAGGCCCACATAAGGGCAAGGAAAACTCACACCCAGTGGGACATCGGTGACAATAATGACCCAGTGGGACGTCGGTGACAATGATGACTATGAGAACATGCTACTGTGAAAGATCAATCCATTATGGATCCAACACAGTCGCGAGAGTCCAGTCCAAAGCGGATCCAACACAGCAGCGAGAGTCCCGTTCACAGCGGAGCCAGCAGGAAACCATCCCAAGCGGAGGCTGATCAGCAGCGCAGAGATGTCCCCAGCCGATACACAGGCGAGCAGTACATGGCCACCGGATCGGACCGGACTCCCTCCACAAAGGAGAGTGGGACATAGAAGAAAAAGAAAAGAAACGGCAGATCAACTGGTCTAAAAAGGGAGTCTATTTAAAGGCTAGAGTATACAGATGAGTTTTAAGGTGAGACTTAAATGCTTCTACTGAGGTAGCATCTCGAACTGTTACCGGGAGGGCATTCCAGAGTACTGGAGCCCGAAATGAAAAAGCTCTACAGCCCGCAGACTTTTTTTGGGCTTTGGGGATCACTAATAAGCCGGAGTCCTTTGAACGCAGATTTCTTGCCGGGACATATGGTACAATACAATCGGCAAGATAGGATGGAGCTAGACCGTGGAGTATTTTATACGTAAGTAGTAAAACCTTAAAGTCACATCTTAAGTGCACAGGAAGCCAGTGCAGGTGAGCCAGTACAGGCGTAATATGATCAAACTTTCTTGTTCTTGTCAAAAGTCTAGCAGCCGCATTTTGGACCAACTGTAATCTTTTAATGCTAGACATGGGGTTACCCGAAAATAATACGTTACAGTAGTCGAGGCGAGACGTAACAAACGCATGGATAATGATCTCAGCGTCTTTAGTGGACAGAATGGACCGAATTTTAGCAATATTGCGGAGATGAAAGAAGGCCGTTTTAGTAACGCTTTTAATGTGTGCCTCAAAGGAGAGAGTTGGGTTGAAGATAATACCCAGATTCTTTACCGTGTCACCTTGTTTAATTGTTTGGTTGTCAAATGTTATTTGTCTAATCAGCCTGACCTACAGTAAGCGAGTATGTCTATTTTCTATACTATTTTCTTTCATTTATTTTTGTTTGCCATAGACACTAAACAATCAGACCTGTTTTTCGTTTTAGTGATTAGTGTCCTCACCTGTTTTTTGCCACTAATCACTCCCCTTTATGTTTTGGTTTCTCCCAGCCATTAGTTGCTGGATCAAAGTATGTTCTATTTGCCAGGTACACTTGTTTATGGTGTTTCATATCTCCGTGCTTAAGCTAAGTTTAGCTTTGTGGCTTCCTGTGTGCCCCCGAGCGTCACGTTGCTTTCATGTCTTTGCCTAACATATGGAATTAAAGAATCCTACCTACACGCTGCTCTTAGTGTCCTCCCCTGCATTGTAAAGAACACCACAATCGCAGCAATGCGACCTGGACGTAACGATGGTTTGATATCATTTGCCAAGGTTGTAGGTTTGATATAATTATTGAATACAATTAAAATAACTAAGATTACTAATTTAGTGTTAATATTTGAGTGTGCCCCGGGCCTGTTTGTAGTTGAAAAGTAAGCACCGAGGTCAAAATGGTTAAAAACACTGTAATTAATAATAATACGCTGTGAACCCAATGCCAATAACCTGACACAACCTTTTCTTTCACATAATGTTTGTTAGTATTTTATTTTACAAGTGTGAATGTGAGTGTGATTGCTGTTTGTCTATATGTGTTAGCCCTGTGATCAGATGGCGACTTGTCCAGGATGTACCCTGCCTTCCGCCCGAGTGCAGCTGGGATAGGCTCCAGCCTGGATGGATGGAAAAAAAAAATACATCAAAACGACCCCCAGCGTGCTTTGACTTCTTAGGAAATGTTTGGGCACCCCTGTTATATACAGTGTCAGTATAATTTGTGTTTCAAACTAAACTAGATAGAACTAGAATCTAAAGATATTGTGGAGGGTGGCGTGGCCAGCGGGCCTGCCATGGAGCGGCGTGTGTAAGGACCGGACTCGAAGCAGCGGCAGGTGAGTGGATTGCCCAGCTGGGACTTGTTATCTAATCACTTGTCGCCTTTATTAGCAGCAGCCGGGGAGAGACACGTTGTTGGAGTTGGAGCCAAAGAGAGACACACACCCAGAGACAAATATATATTGCTGGAAAGCAAGCCACCCCGGGGTGTTTATGCCAAATAAAGCCTTGATTCAAACTGTCTACCGCTATCCCGAAGATCTATTATCCAGGAGAACCCACCACAAGAGGGCAACCACCACAGATACCTTGTTTTTGTGCAATACTATAATGTTCAAATAGTACAGTATAATGCTGCAAATTTTATCTTATTTTGTCATGAAAAATTGAGTTTTTTTGGGTTGGTGCACTAATTGTAAGTGTATCTGGTGATTTTTTAGGTTGATTTCATAAAAAAATAAAAAAATGATCATTAAAAAATTATTCTGTACCAATCGAGCCCGGTGGTTGGGAACCACAAAACTAGAGCACTAATCAATAGCTACTATATGTAAAAACATATTTATTTTAAAACCTGAAAGGTACAGTGTGTAGGTTGGCCAAGTCACTGCCGTTTCAAAATTACACTAGAGTGTGTTGTATCAATGTTAATGTGTAGTTAAAGAGCTTTATGTTTCACCCCCCCCCTTGCTGTACCTCTGCGGACCCCCTGACAAAGACATCTGTTAAAAATGTTAATATCTGACACATGGACCAGCGCCAATTGCTAATATAGAGTGGCGCTTTCCATCATTTCCAGCAGACTGCATTGCATAATGATCACAGGAGATTCACACAAGAATCTGGCCATATGAATCCTTTCCTTTCTGTAAGTCTTTTGCACTGGATAGTAAATCAATACTGCGGTACAAGCGGTACACAAGACTCATTTAGACTTTTTCGAGACACTGTACTTTCTACAGCCTGCATAAACACTGGGCCCGTTCATTAGTGGCACCAGGAGCCAGGTACAGGTCAGATGCACACAGATAAGATGAAAAACAGAGGCACAGATGAACGAGGAAGAGAGCATGGATGGCAGATAGAACAGAGCAGAAATAATGAAATAAGGTGCATTTAAGCCCGGGCCAATTTAGTTATGTAAGCTCCTGAGGGTCAGTGCGAGTCTAGTGTCAGTCGTCAACTCTACTCGGGGCTTATCTTTTACTTTAGTCACAGCAGGAAAGTGCAGGTGAAGAAAACTTTTACTTATTCGAGCGATCCCGTGCTTATTTTTTTCCCCATCAAAGAGTGCGGATAAAAGCAGGAAAAACAAGCATAAGTGCCATACTGCGTGAGAAACAACTAATACAATTTGTATTATTATTAACATAAAACATGAGATTATTACACGTGAATTTGAGCATAACGCATTAACATCCAACACAGTGGCCACTTCAACTTCAGTATTTGGAGACAAAATCAGTCTCGACTACGGTAATGGTTATACTTTCAGTTGGAGTGAAACCTGGTAAAATCCGACCGAAACACCTGGTCTTACTCGCTTTTAGTCTGGACATAACGTTTTTTTTCCCAAACGTGGGAAGGAAAAAGAAAGTGAAGGACAGTGTTGAGAAAAAAAAAGTGTTTATATTCTTTGAGTTAAAGAAATAAATCATCAAAAATAAAGACTGACTGTGTAGCAGACTTGGTGAAGCCGTTGGAGCGTATCACTGCTAGTCCGCTACATACTGGAGTAGAATGAGTCTATATTGCTAATCAGGTTTGTTAAAATAATATATACATGGTGGACACTTATCCACGAAAATATGGAGAAGCTGCAGATGGTGTGTTTGACAGTAAAAAAAGCTTGAGGGTGAGGGTAAATGTTATACATTATTATTACTTACAAAATTAGGATGCCTTAAAGGCCTACTGAAACCCACTACTACCGACCACGCATTCTGATAGTTTATATATCAATGATGAAATATTAACATAGCAACACATGCCAATACGGCCGGTTTAGTTTACTAAATTGCAATTTTTAAATTTCGCGCGGAATTATCATGCTAAAACGTTGCGGTATGACGTCACACATTGTAGCGGACATTTTTGTTTCAGCACCGTTCACAGCTATAAGTGAATGGACGCATGGATGATACAGCAGAGGATTGGGAGAATGTAATGTGGTCAGATGAAACCAAAATAGAACTTTTTGGTATAAACTCAACTCGTCGTGTTTGGAGGAAGAAGAATACTGAGTTGCATCCCAAGAACACCACACCTACTGTGAAGCATGGGGGTGGAAACATCATGCTTTGGGGCTGTTTTCTGCTAAGGGGACAGGACGATTGATCCGTGTTAAGGAAAGAATGACCAGTTGATCTGCTGTTTCTTTTCTTTTTCTTCTATGTCCCACTCTCCCCTGTGGAGGGGGTCCGGTCCGATCCGGTGGCCATGTACTGCTTGCCTGTGTATCGGCTGGGGACATCTCTGCGCTGCTGATCCGCCTCCGCTTGGGATGGTTTCCTGGTGGCTCCGCTGTGAACGGGACTCTCTCTGCTGAGTTGGACCCGCTTTGGACTGGACTCTTGCGACTGTGTTGTGGATTGAACTTTCACAGTATCATGTTAGACCCGCTCGACATCCATTGCTTTCCTCCTCTCTAAGGTTCTCATAGTCATTATTGTCACCGACGTCCCACTAGGTCATTATTGTCACCGATGTCCCACTGGGTGTGAGTTTTCCTTGCCCTTATGTGGGCCTACCGAGGATGTCGTGGTGGTTTGTGCAGCCCTTTGAGACACTAGTGATTTAGGGCTATATAAGTAAACATTGATTGATTGATTGAATGGGGCCATGTATCGTGAGATTTAGAGCCAAAACCTCCTTCCATCAGTGAGAGCTTTGAATGGTTGACCAAAAACTTATTTTCCACCATAATTTACAAATACATTCTTTAAAATTCCTACATTGTGAATTCCTGGATTTTTTTTCACATTCTGTCTCTCACAGTTGAAGTGTACCTATGATGAAAATTACAGACCTCTGTCATCATTTTAAGTGGGAGAACTTGCACAATCGGTGGCTGACTAAATACTTTTTTGCCCAATTGTAGCTACAAATGAGGCATAATGATGCAATGTGTACATATAGCTATAGCCTAAATAGCATGCTAGCATCGATTAGCTTGCAGTCACGCAGGGACCAAATATGTCTGATTAGCACTCCACACAAGACAGTAACATCTACAAAACTCACCTGTGTGCATTCAGGCACAACGTTAAAAGTTTGGTGGACAAAATGAGACAGAAAAAGAAGTGGCATAAAACACGTCCTCGAAAGTCGGAGAAAGTTGTACATTTAAAGTTTAAACAAACCACGGTGCGTTCAAGGACCGCCAAAATGAGTAGGACAAAACGGCGCTCGCCAAATACTCGAATCAGTGAAGCATGTTTAATGTAAATAGTGTGCTTTATAACAATTAAGGAGGTGTGTGCCATGATTGTCCTCCTGCAGAAACCATATTAAAACAAAAACAATATTTTTTGCCTTCATTTTTTTTTTCATACATTTTTTATATAGCTCCAGAGAGCCACTAGGACGGTGCTAAACTGCCGACCCCTGATTTAAGCAATATAATAGAAATAGAAATAGAAAACTACTTCATATCTCTCTGGACAGTGTCAAAAATTATTTTTACACTTTGGTAAAAGTTGTTTTATTTTGAAATAAACTGCACGTTTCCACAGGTAACGTTACACGTCGTTCAAGCAACGTTAATCTAACGTGATGCATATCCAGTTAATTGGCTTACATGCCGATAGACATGATAAAACACGGCACTTTTATGGAATGGTCGGCAAAATTGGACGATTGTGAAAAGCTACTTCGACACTCGGGGATGAGAAATGTGACCAAAGCAGGGCGGAAGTGCTGAAAACAGCGAGGCGACACGCGTGTCACTTTCATCAGTGTCATAAGAGGACAATGAACGCGATGAGGAGGAGGAGGAGGTGGAGGACGGAGAACCCAACCTCAGCCTCCAGCTAGAAAGTTTCATGTACTTTACGGATTAAAGGTAATATTAGCTCATTGGGAAGAAGGATTTTACCAACAGATCATCTGGTCATTGTAAGTATGAGCACACACTACTGGAATTCTGTCATGGCTGCTCAGCATCACTAACACAGAGGATGCTCTCTCTCACTGACAATATTCTTTACTACAAACAAGTCAGAAGTCACATTCCTAACATTGGCAAGCATGCTGCTCCGGAGGCTGTGTTCAAGGACCCAAGTGGACCCCCCAAAACTGTCCTGGAGGACCACCAGGACTCTGTCACAAGGCAAGTCAGGCTACACCACACCGCCATGTCTTTAGTAGGTGAAAGCATACTGTATTTCCTTGAATTGCTCACTCCTGCGCTTACCAAAGGCATGCGGTAAAAGTAAGCATGCGCTAATTATTTTAAAAGCTCTTCTCACTACGGCACTTACCAAAGGTATGCAGTAAAAACTTGTGTGATGTAAGCTTGGACATGGAATCCTACTGAATAGCTCTTAAAGGGGAACATTATCACCAGACCTATGTAAGCGTCAATATATACCTTGATGTTGCAGAAAAAAGACCATATATTTTTTTAACCGATTTCCGAACTCTAAATGGGTGAATTTTGGCGAATTAAACGCCTTTCTATTATTCGCACTCAGAGCAATGACGTCACAACACATAGGTAGTCAATCTGCCATTTTCTCAAACACATTACAAACACCAAGTCAAATCAGCTCTGTTATTTTCCGTTTTTTCTACTGTTTTCCGTACCTTGGAGACATCATGCCTCATTGGTGTGTTGTCTCAGGGTTTAACAAGTCGATCAGGGACGGATTCAAGTTGACTTACGTGGAGTGTGCATCGATTAGCACGGCATGCTAATCAATGCTAACATTTGTACATACAAATTTAATGTACACCCACATTTAATGCCAAACAAACACTTACCAATCGACAGATTTATGTTGCTCCAGTGTCACAAGATGCGAAAGTCCCGATCGTTTGGTCCGCACATTTTACTGGCGATGCTAAGGCAGACATGGCACAGAGATGTATGGATATCCTGCAGATGCATTTTCAACGATAAAGTCAACGAAATCACAAAGGTGAGTTTTGTTGATGTTATTGACTTGTTGGAGTGCTAATCATACATATTTGGCCACGGTATGACTGCCAGCTAATCTATGCTAACATGCTATTTAGGCTAGCTGTATGTACATTTGTAGCTATATTTGCATCCAGCCTTTCCCTGCACCCACATTTAATGCCAAACAAACACTTACCAATCGACGGATTTAAGTTGCTCCAGTGCGACACATTTTACCGGCGATGCTAAGGCAGACATGGCACAGAGATGTATGGATATCCTGCGACACTCAATCCTTGGTTAGAAGGCGATCGCCGAATAGCTTCAATAGCTATTCGCTCAATAGCTTCAGTTTCTTCTTCAAGTTCGTTTTCGCTATCTGCCTCCACACTCCAACCATTCGTTTCAATACATGCGTAATCTGCTGAATCGCTTAAACCGCTGAAATCCGAGTCTGAATCCGAGCTAATGTTGCTATATCTTGCTGTGCTAACTGCCTTGTTGTTTGTATTGGCATCACTGGATGACGTCACAGGAAAATGGAAGGTGGCTTCACAGATAGCGAAAATCAGGCACTTTAAAGCATTTTTTCGGGATATTCCGTGATGGGTAAGATTTTGAAAAAAACTTTGAAAAATAAAATAAGCCACTAGGAACTGATTTTTATTGGTTTTAACCCTACTGAAATTGTGATAATGTTCCCCTTTAATCTTCTTCCCTTTATGGATTTTAAATTACCGGTATTGAAATCAGCCTCCTCCATATTGAAAATGATGACAGGGGAAGTGTCACTCGTGACGGCCCGAGTTTGACCAGGCGGTAATACTAAGCATGTGCTAATTATTTTGCGAAGCGAGTTTGACCCGGCAGTAATTCAAGTCAGGCGCATACTATATACCCTGCGGCAATTCAAGGAAATACGGTATGTACAAAAATTCATATTTGTATGTGAAACGGAGATTTGACTTTGCCGCGTTACCTTATATAAGGGGTTTGTTTACTCCACTCCAGAAAGTACCAAGCACAAGGGTAAATAAAAACTTCTCTAGTTTACAAACATTTTACACAGGAATTATCTTGCGTTGAGTTGAGTTTAAGTTTATTTGAAACATGCAAGCATACAACATGAAACATCACAATTTCCAGTTTCTCTTTTCACTCACTCACTCACTCACTCACTCATCCCGTGGCCTAGGACAGTGGTTCTCAATTGGGGTATATATTACATGTTATTATGAATGTTACTAGATGCTACATTTATACTTAGTGTGTATATAACAAACCCTGTTTCCATATGAGTTGGGAAATTGTGTATGTGTATTGGGAGATGTAAATATAAACAGAATAAAATTATTTGCAAATCATTTTCAACCCATATTCAGTTGAATATGCTACAAAGACAGGGGTACCCCTGGGGGTACTTGAAGGTGTGCCAAGGGGTACGTGAGATTTTTTTAAAATATTCTAAAAATAGCAACAATTCAAAAATCCTTTATAAATATATTTATTGAATAATACTTCAAAAAAATATGAATGTAAGTTCATAAACTGTGAAAAGAAATGCAACAATGCAATATTCAGTGTTGACAGCTAGATTTTTTGTGGACATGTTCCATAAATATTGATGTTAAAGATGTCTTTTTTTGTGAAAAAATGTTTAGAAATTAAGTTCCTTAATCCAGATGGATCTCTATTACAATCCCCAAAGAGGGCACTTTAAGTTGATGATTACTTCTATGTGTAGAAATCTTTATTTATAATTGAATCACTTGTTTATTTTTCAACAAGTTTTTAGCTAGTTTTATATCTTTTTTTCCAAAGAGTTCAAGAAAGACCACTGCAAATGAGCAATATTTTGCACTGTTATACAATTTAAAAAATCAGAAACTGATGACATAGTGCTGTATTTTACTTCTTTATCTCTTTTTTTCAATCAAAAATGCTTTGCTCTGATTAGGGAGTACTTGAATTAAAAAAATGTTCACAGGGGGTAGATCACTGAAAAAAGGTTGAGAACCACTGGCCTAGGAGGCCGTAGGGGTGTCATGGTGGATGCTTTTCTCTTTTCAACGTGTTCGAAAAGGAGTAGGAAGAAGGAGATCTTATTTAATCCTACCCCTTTTCTTTTACATAACAGTTGCTAAAACTTTTGTTCACTTCCTGTTCTCAATGTAATCACAATATACTTCATATGTAATCACAATAATTAATAAATAAATAAATAATTGTTGAAGTAAGTTTTATTCCATACGATGAGATAAGTAAGATTATTTTGAGAATGAAAGAATGTATGGGTGAATAAATTCAGAATGTTTATCTTGGTTCTTCTCTTTTGTACTTTGTAAACACTTCAAGTTTGAAGAGTTTCTTGAAGTGGATCATATTAGTACATTGTTTGATAGCTTTGCTTAATCTATTCCATAATTTAATTCCACATACTGATATACTGAAGGTCTTAAGTGTTGTACGTGCGTACAAATGTTTTAAATTACATTTTTCTCTAAGATTATATTTCTCCTCTTTTGTTGAGAAGAATTTTTGTATATTCTTGGGAAGCAGGTAATAGTTTGCTTTATGTATAATTTTAGCATTTTGCAATTTCACTATGTGGTGGAATTTCAGTATCTTTGATTAAAAAAATAAAGGGTTTGTATGTTCTCTATATCCAACATTATGTATTATTCTAACTGATCTTTTTTGTAACACTGTTAGTGAATGAAGTATACTTTTGTAATTATTTCCCCATATTTCTGCACAGTAACTCAGATATGGTAACACTAGTTAGCAGTAGAGAATATGAAGTGATTTTTGGTCTAGAAGTTGCGTGGCAAGTATAAATGTTTTTTTTGCTTAGAATTTGCGTCCTGAAATCGCCGTTAATTGGCTTCTACGTTAATATGTTTGTGTGTTCTTCCGAGAACCAACATCCTCTGCGGTGGAACTTTTTTTCTAAAATGTGTTACTCTGACAAAAAGAAAAAAAAAACTAAAATTAAATGTCCACCATTGAGGACACTGGTTCTCAGGAAGATATACGTCCCTAATATAATAATAATAACAAAAAAAATATCCGGTGTGGAGTTCCTCAAAGTGTCGCATTTCGAGAACAAATAAATTTGCATCGTTCTTGTCGGAAGATATTTGTATTGTTAGTATGTTGTGTCAGAGAACATTCATCTTAGTCTTGAATCGTTAAAATTGGGGCGGGACATTTTAAGCTTTTGCTTCTTCCTGCTCCTCTTCATCACACACCCGGTTAGTTTTTCTTTTCTTTTCTTCAATTTATTTTGTTAAAATTGTATCGACGGAGTATATTTTTTTGGCTGTTGTGATCGAAATAACAGACAAAGTCTATGTCTAAAGCAGACCTGGGCAAATTAAGGCCCGGGGGCCACATGCGGCCCGTTGAGCTTTTATATCTGGCCTGCCGGACATTCTCAAATAATTTTTTTAGATCTTTAAGATGCAAAGTGTAGCTGCCATTATGATGTGCAGTGATGTTTTCTAATGAACGTAAGTCTTGAACTATAGAAAGTATTTCAATGGTTGGAATCTGCGCTTTTGCATGATATACTAGTTACTATGGTCATCTAATTAGTTACTATGGTAATTTAATGAGTTATTATGGTCATCTAATGAGTTACTATGGTCATCTAATTAGTTACTAAGGTCATCTACGTCACAGCAGCTCAGATGAGGCACCAAGCAGTGTGGGCTGAAAGTGTTTCCACAGACGCGGTAGGAGATTTTCACAACAAAGTTCTAAAGCTTAAATAAATAAATAAATGGGTTGTACTTGTATAGCGCTTTTCTACCTTCAAAGTACTCAAAGCGCTTTGACACTACTTCCACATTTACCCATTCACACACACATTCACACACTGATGGAGGGAGCTGCCATGCAAGGCGCCAACCAGCACCCATCAGGAGCAAGGGTGAAGTGTCTTGCTCAGGACACAACGGACGTGACGAGGTTGGTTCTAGGTGGGATTTGAACCAGTGACCCTCGGGTTGCGCACGGCCACTCTCCCACTGCGCCACGCCGTCCCTTAGTAATATATGGAATAGAATTGAAAGTACTTCATTGATGCCTGGGTGGAATTCAGCAATTATCAGATATATCAGATTGTAGGTGGGTTTATTTTGTACCCTTTGCGTTCATATTTCACTGTTAGTTGCATTTTTGTCGCGTTTCACTTGATTGTAAAATATGTTGATCGAAAGCGGGTGTGACGTTCATATTTTGCCAATATTCAGTGTTTTATCGTTAATAGAAACATTTAAAATTCCATTACGTTTTTTAAAGCAGTCTGTGACAACGTTTTTTGCATTCAATCAGACATTATTGGCAGGTTTTGTATTAGTGTTCCTAAAAATAGATATACCGGCCCCCTGACACATTGTTTTCTCTAAATGTGGCCCCCAAGTCAATATAATTGCCCAGGCCTAGTCTAAAGTCTAAATGAACTTATATGAAAAGCTAGTTTACAAACATTTTACACAGGAACGATCTTGCATGGCAAGTATAACTGTTTTGTTTTTTTTTGCTTAGAATTTGTGTCTTGAAATCGCAGTTAATTGGCTTTTTAGTTAAAATGTTTTTATGTTCTTCCGAGAACCAACATCCATCCTCTGCAGTGGAACTTTTTTTCCTAAAATGTGTTACTCTGTCAAACCCCCCCCCCCTCTCTTAAAAACAGAGGAGGCTGGTGGTAAAAGTCCCTAAAATAATAAAAATAATAATAATCTGATGTGGAGTCCCTCAAAGTGACGTTAGCATCAGCCTTGTTCGGAAGTTATTTGTAATAATATGTCTCGATAGAAAACATTCATCTTAGTCTTGAATCGTTCAAATTGGGGCGGGACATTATAAGCTTTTGCTTCTTCCTGCTCCTCTTCGGACACACACCACGTTATTTATTTATTTCAATTTACCTTGTTAAAATCGTATTGATGGGGTATTTTTTTGGTTCTTGTGACCGAAATAACGGATTCAGTCTAAAGTCTAAATTAATTGACATGAAAAGCTACCTATCCAGATACATTTGATCCAAAATGAATAGAATGTTTATTAATGAAAGTATGGGAATATATCAAGTCTGGGAAACTCTTGACATGCTCTATAATGTACTGTAATTTTTGCCTGTCTGCCTCATTGCGCCAGAGGGATGTGTGATGTCAGCAGAAGCTTTTTGCGCGTTCCCCGCTGATGTTGCAGTTTTGACCTGCTGCTACTGGAGGGAGGAGGTAGGGTTGGGGGGGGGGGGGGGGGTGGTCACAGCGTTCACAAGTCAATGCGATCAATTGTGAAATACAAAATTAAAAATATAAATACTGCGTGCACACTTACATAATGCTAAATGATACTAAAAGGTGTTCCCTATCCACACAGCTCCACAAGAAAGACCCCATGGCAGCTCCTTTGCCCACCGCCACGAGCTGCGCCACGCCAAGAGGATCGTGGTCAAGCTGGGAAGCACAGTGGTCACCCGCGGCGACGAGTGCGGCCTGGCGCTGGGGAGGCTGGCTTCTATCGTGGAGCAGGTAGGTACATGACTGGGGACAATCAATAACAAATGGGATGTATAGGATGGTCGTACACTACTTCATACAAGTGAAGATAAACATTTTTTTTTGCAAATAATCATTAACTTAAGAATTTGATGCCAGCAACACGTGACAAATAAGTTGGAAAAGTGGCAATAAATACTGATAAAGTTTAAGAATGTTCATCAAACACTTATTCGGAACATCCCACAGGTGTGCAGGCTAATTGGGAACAGGTGGGTGCCATGATTGGTTATAAAAACAGGTTCCCAAAAAATGCTCAGTCTTTCACAAGAAGGGATGGGCAAAGTACACCCCTTTGTCCACAACTGTGTGAGCAAATAGTCAAACAGTTTAAGAACAACGTTTCTCAAAGTGCAATTGCAAGAAATTTTTGGATTTCAACATCTACGCTCCATAATATCATCAAAAGGTTCAGAGAATCTGGAGAAATCACTCCACGTAAGCGGCATGGCCGGAAACCAACATTGAATGACCGTGACCTTCGATTCCTCAGACGGGGCACTGTATCAAAAAACCGACATCAATCTCTAAAGGATATCACCACATGGGCTCAGGAACACTTCAGAAAACCACTGTAACTAAATACAGTTTTTCGCTACATCTGTAAGTGCAAGTTAAAGCTCTACTATGCAAAGCGAAAGCCATTTATCAACAACATCCAGAAACGCCGCCGGCTTCTCTGGGCCCGAAATCATCTAAGATGAACTGATGCAAAGTGGAAAAGTGTTCTGTGGTCTGACTAGTACACATTTCAAATTTTTTTTGTAAAATATTCAACATCATGTCATCCGGACCAAAAGGGAAAGCGAACTATCCAGACTGTTCAAAAGCCAGATTCTGTGATGGTATGGGGGTGCATTAGTGCCCAAGGCATGGGTAACTTACACATCTGTGAAGGCACCATTAATACTGAGTTTCAACATTTTTAGATGGTCAGAAATAGAAAATGTTAGACATATCGATTATTCAGCAACATCATTTTATAGCTGCTAGATTACTTTAAGGGTGATTAAAACAAATTAAATTCATACGTTTTGGTGTCCTTTAGTATTTTTTTGTATAATAACGTTTGTTTTTTTTCACATAAAATATACATCATTAAAATATTTCTTATATGGAAAACAACTTCTTGAAGTATGTATTTTTGCGTGTTGAGCGGAGTAAGTGCAGTCTCTTTCCAATGCATCTTCAGATGTAAAAGAAAAAGAGTAAAAATGGTGTCAAGATGCACTGCATAACTGTTTCTAAAATATCCACAAAAAGTGGTCGATGTCTCCTGTATGCTTGAAATCACAGCAAAACGCCACAGGATAACATGAATCCTCATTTAAATAAGGTAGTTTGCAAAATTTTTCAATTGTATACAGTCTTAGTAAATCACACACAACATGCCCACTCATAGTACACAATATTTTATGGATTGCTCACGCTATTTAGCACGCGGTATTTGGATCTTTGTTAATCAGACCCATACTGCAGCTAACAGCCAAATGTTATGAAGAAGGCAATGTTACTACGGTATTGGCAGCGTGGACACGATGCCCCCTTCACATTTGTGACTGCCCCGTCATATAGGCCTGCCTCAAACCTGTAGGTGGCTGACAAGAACAAGTGTCTACAATTTGTGCAAGATAGGTTCAAAAAAAAAAACATAGCCGCCATCAAGCAAAACGTTGGCACAACTAATTGACGATCAGTCATTAAGCATTTGTCCAATTTTAGAGTATCTGTACTACATGGATGCAAGCATGTCTTTCAAAGCATGAGACTGAACTTTGATGGAGAAGGCAAAGAAAAACTAAAGCGTTCAAAGGCTGTTTTGACCGACCTGTGTGTACTGTCGTCCAGGTGGCCGCGCTGCAGAACAAGGGCCGTGAAATGATGATAGTCACCAGTGGAGCGGTGGCCTTTGGCAAGCAGCGACTACGTCATGAGGTCCTGCTGTCTCAGAGCGTCCGTCAGTCCCTGCACTCAGTTCACAGTCAGCTGACAGACATGGTCATTAGCAGCAACTGATTTTCGCGCAATAACCAGTCCTAATTGTCTGACTTTTCTTCATTGTTGCAGCAGTCAGTGCCGTTGCTGGACGCCCGAGCCTGTGCAGCAGCAGGCCAGAGTGGACTGATGGCCCTCTATGAGGCCATGTTCACCCAGTATAGCATCTGCATCGCACAGGTACATCTACTTTTAATTCTCTTAACTAAAAAAGGCACTTTAATGTCCAAATGATTACTAAGGATGTAAATCTTATAACAACTCACGATTTGATTCGATTCAAACCAATTCTCACAATATATTATTAGGTTTATTAATTATAATGAGACTTTTTTCAAAGCAGGTTACAGGTTACAAAAGCTCCTCATGGCCTCTGACGTTCTGTGTTAAGTATACGCACAGTTAGTCAGCGCCAAGATGGCCTAAAATTGTCTTTAAAAATGTATTTTATAAAAAAAAAAAATGGATGGGGAATTTTGAAAATTACTTGTTTATTTACGATTTAAAAAAATAAAAAAAAACAATTGTGATTCGAATGTGAATCGATGTTTTTGTTTCAATGTTATTTTTCAATATATTGAAAGTATATTGTATTTTATATTACATATTGTAATTTTTCTGGCCTTTTAAACTGGGCTATGAATAGTTGTGTTTTATTATTATCTTTATCACAAATCTATTAAAATAATATAATTTATACATTATTTACTATGGGTGCTCAAAAAATGGATTTCGATTCGTATTGCGATTTTTATTTATTCTGATTGTTAAATCGATCCATAATTTAAAAAAAAAAAAGTTTATATATATATATATATATATATATATATGGATAGATCTATATTTAAATTCATTTTTAAAAACACGTTTTTAGGCCATTTCCATGCTTACTACAGTAGCTGCACAAATAAATAATACACCAGCAGCCATGATAGGCTTTTGCAACCTGTTTTGAAAATGTTGTATCATAATTTTTATACCAAATAATATATTGCAAGAAGTTAGTTTGAATCGAGAGTCAAGAGTTGTTGTAAGAGCCACATTGCCACACTTCATTCTTGGGACCAATTTTGGTCCAATTGACTAATTATAACCACACATTTTTAAAATAGTCAGTTTTGGTTAGTCATCTGTTCAAAAAAGTTAAGCAAAAACAAAATTGTATGAAAACCGATGCAATTTTCCCCATAAGAATGAATGTTATTCCAAAACAAATGTAAAATACACTTGGTATAGCTCGGTTGGTAGAGTGGCCGTGCCAGTAACTTGAGGGTTGCAGGTTCGATCCCCGCCTCTGCCATCCTAGTCACTGTCGTTGTGTCCTTGGGCAAGACACTTTACCCACCTGCTCCCAGTGCCACCCACACTTGTTTAAATGTAAAAATTAGATATTGGGTTTAACTATGTAAAGCGCTTTGAGTTACTAGGGAAAAAAAGCGCTATATAAATTTAATTCACTTCACGTATAAATTTTGAATGAAACGGATAACTGATGATTTATAATAGATTGATTGTTGGCAAAGACGGCGATGATCAGAGAGGGAGCAGGGGAGCTGAAAGCCACGCAAACACCACCTTCTTATTTTGTTGCAAATGTTTTTTTTTTTACTCAATACTGTTTTTTACCTTCTTTATCAAAGTGCTGGCACTTGCAACTTTCTTTGGCCCCAATGTGGCTTATTTTGAAGCCGTACTTGGAATTCCATGCTGCTCTGTTAGGAGCAATGTTTAGCAATGTTTGAGGCAGCATAAAGTACGAAAATGTGGTTTAGGGGTGAGGATCCATGCCATCATTTTTGGAAAATGTTGCATATTTTGTCTATTTAAGTATTTTTTTGGTTTTTGTCTATTTAAAAACATCAACAGGTCCGCAAAAATAAAAAATATGAAAATAATCATACATCTAAATATGAGGTTAGGTTTAAAGTTTATCCAAATATTTAATGCAGTGGAAGTGAAACAAAATCTAAATATTGAAGTTGTATTTGACAAAGTAAACACATTAAAACAAGAATAATTACAATGCAAATATTCCAGGAATAATGTGTTTCTTTTGACTGCACATGCTCCCTTACCTTAACTCAGGGGTCACCAACCTTTTTGAAACCAAGAGCTACTTCTTGGGTACTGATTAATGTGAAGGGCTACCAGTTTGATACACAATTAAATAAATTGCCAGAAATAGCCAATTTTCTCTATTTACCTTTAATAAATAAATGTATATATATTAAAAAAATGGGTATTTTTGTCTGTCATTCCGTCGTACATTTTTTTTCCTTTACGGAAGGTTTTTTGTAGAGAATAAATGATGAAAAAAAATAAAATTAAATGTTAAAACATAGTTTATCTTCAATTTCAACTCTTTAAAATTCAAAATTCAACCGAAAAAAATGATGAGAAAAACTAGCTAATTTGAATCTTTTAGAAAAAAATTAAAAAATAATTTATGGAACATCAATAGTAATTTTTCCTGATTAAGATTAATTTTAAAATGTTGATGACATGTTTTAAATAGGTTAAAATCCAATTTGCACTTTGTTAGAATATATAACAAATTGGACCAAGCTATATTTCTAACAAATCATTATTTCTTCTAGATTTTCCAGAACTAAAATTTTAAATTAAATTCAAAATACTTTGAAATAAGATTTAAATTTGATTCTACAGATTTTCTAGATTTGCCAAAATAATCTTTTTGAATTTTAATCATAATAAGTCTGAAGAAATATTTCACAAATATTCTTCGTCGAAAAAAACAGAAGCTAAAATGAAGAATTCAATTAAAATGTATTTATTATTTTTTACAAAAAACAAAACAAAACACTTGAACATTGATTTAAATTGTCAGGAAAGAAGAGGAAGGAATTTAAAAGGTATATGTGTTTAAAAATCCTAGAATAATTTTTAAGGTTGTGTTTATTCTCTAAAATTGTCTTTCTGAAAGTTATAAGAAGCAAAGTAAAACAAATTAATGAATGTATTTAAACAAGTGAAAACCAAGTCTTTAAAATATTTTCTTGGATTTTCAAATTCTATTTGAGTTTTGTCGCTCTTAGAATTAAAAATGTCGAGCAAAGCAAGACCAGCTTGGTAGTAAATAAATAAAATTTTAAAAATAGAGGCAGCTCACTGGTAAGTGCTGCTATTTGAGCTATTTTTAGAACAGGCCAGCGAGCTACTCATCTGGTCCTTACGGGCTACCTGGTGCCCGCAGGCACCGCGTTGGTGACCCTTGTCTTAACTGTAGTTGGGTCCCTGAAAGGCAGCGTTAGGTAATTGAGAATTATTCTAGCAATTAATTTACTGCAATTTATCGCGATTAATCAAAATTAAAAAGTGTGATTAACCTGATTAAAAATTTACCTTTTGACAGCACTATCTTTTACGAGAGATGTACTGTTTTGGGACCAAAGGTAAAAAGTGTGTCTGCGTTTGTAAGGGGCCTTAAGTGTTAAAGCCTTTGTTTTATTATTTGTGGCTTTATCATTTAGATTCTGGTGACCAATCTGGACTTCTATGATCACCAGAAGAGGAAGAACCTGAACAGCACCTTGCAGGAGCTATTGCGCATGAACATTGTACCCATCATCAACACAAACGACGCCGTCGTGCCCCCGCCGGAGCCCGACAGCGACCTGCAGGGGGTAAATGTGGGTAAAGATACGTCAAGGGTGGCGGGCAAGACTGAAGGTGTCACGGTGCACAATAGACAGTATAGTGGATTATACAAAAAAACCCAGATTTTTCACATATTTTGAAATACAAAAATATGGTGTGTGTGTGTCATTTTATATATATATTTTTTTACAAATTACAACGTTGATTGTACATACATGTCCTTTAAAACTGACTTTGAAACGTTGCAAAATAGTTGTCATTTGTTCAACGTTGGATCCATGTTGTTGGTTATGAAATTACCAAATTTCAATAACAATAATAATACTAATAATACATTTTACTTATAAGTCGCCTTTCTGGGCACTGAAGGACAACATAAGAAATCAAAACAATAAAATCAATTGGATAAAAATAACAACAAAGATCGATAAGATTTCAGTGAATAAGCAGTCAGGAATAGGTGTGTTTTGAATCTTGATTTAAAGAGGGATATTGAGTCGATGTCACCAAGGTCTGGTGACATGAGTTCCTAAAGATGATGGGCTGAGCAGCTAAATACGTATATAAGGGGACGGTGAGATGGATGGATGAAGAGGATCTTAGGGAACGTGAGGGCATGGCGACATGGAGCAGGTCAGAGATATAATGGAGAAAGGTTATGAATAGCTTTGAAAGTAAGGATAATTATTTTAAATTGGATACGGTTTTCGATGAGTAACCAATGGAGTTCTTGCAGAACAGGGATGATGTGCTGGATTGAAGGGGTTCTGGTTATTATCAAGGCTGCAGAGTTCTGGAGAAGCTGAATTTTGTGAAGTGACTTGTGAGGGAGACCAAACAGGTGTGAGATGCATTAGTCCGGGTGAGAGGTGGCAAGGCTATGAACTAGTATGGCAGCATTATGTGGGGTTAGGGATGGGCGAAGTCGATTAATGTTGCGTAGATGAAAGTAAGCAGACCGGGTAATGTTGTTTATGTGAGCTTGAAAAGAAAGTTAAAGTTAAAGTACCAATGATTGTCACACACACGAGGTGTGGCGAAATTTGTTCTCTGCATTTGACCCATCCCCTTGTTCACCCCCTGGGAGGTGAGGGGAGCAGTGGGCAGCAGCGGTGCCGCGCCCGGGAATCACTTCTGGTGATTTAACCCCCTATTCCAACTCTTGATGCTGAGTGCCAAGCAGGGAGGTAATAGGTCCCATTTTTATAGTTTTTGGTATGACTCGGCCGGGGTTTGAACTCACAACCTACCTATCTCGGGGTGGACACTCTAAACAAGTGTGCTGTCGAGCATGATAACAGTCAAATCAACGTCACAACCCCACATTGAATAAAAGTTGTGAAAAAGCATGTTGTTTCAATGTTCATTTGTGTTGTCGAATATTGGTTGGGAAATGACCAACATTCAATGGTCAAATTAACGTCAGAACCCGACATTGAAACATGCTTTTTTGATGATGTTTAATCAATGCTGCGTTTGTGTTGTAGAATATTGGTTGGGATATGACCAAAATTCAATGGTCAAATTAAAGGCCTAGTGAAATTAGATTTTCTTATGTAAACGGGGATAGCAGGTCCAATCTACGTGTTATACTTGATCATTTCGCGATATTGCCATATTTTTGCTGAAAGGATTTAGTAGAGAACATCGACGATAAAGTTCGCAACTTTTGGTCGTTAATAAAAAAGCCTGAGGGCACCTCACATCCATCCCATCCATTTTCTACCGTTTATTCCCTTGTGGAGTCGCGGGGGGCGCTGGTGCCTATCTTAGCTACAATCGGGCGGAAGGCGGCGTACACCCTGGACAAGTCGCCACCTCATCGCAAGGCCACATCCTCACATTGTTTATAATGTAAGCCTCCAGCATCAAGAGCTATTCGGACCGAGAAAGCGACAATTTCCCCATTAATTTGAGCGAGGATGAAAGATTTGTGGATGATGATATTGATAGTGAAGGACTAGAAAAAAATAAAAAAATTAAGTAAAAAAAAAAAAAAGGCGATTGCATTGGGAGCGATTCAGATGTTTTTAGACACATTTACTAGGATAATTATGGGAGATCCCTTATCTTTCGAATGTGTTGCTAGTGTTTTAGTGAGTTAAATAGTACCTGATAGTCTGAAGAGTGTGTCCACGGGTGTGTTGCGCCAGTCTCTGAGGGAAGTCACGGCAGCTGCATAGAAGGCGCAAGCTCCGCTGATCTCCGGTAAGAGGCGACTTTTTACCACAATTTTCTCACTGAAACCTGCCGGTTGACAAGTGGTCGGGAACTATGTTCGCTTGACCGCTCTGATCCATAGTAAAGCTTTACCTCCGGGAATTTTAAACAAGGAAACACTGTGTGTTTGTGTGGCTAAAGGCTAAAAATTCCCAACTCCATTTTTCCACTTTGACTTCTCCATTATTAATTGAACAAATTGCAAAAGATTCAGCAACACAGATGTCCAAAATACTGTGTAATTGCGCGATGAAAAGAGACGACTTTTAGCCGCAAGTGGTGCTGGCTAATATGTCCCCTCCAACCAATAACGTCACAAACACGCGTCATCGTACGCGTCATCAATCCGCGACGTTTTCAACAGGAAACTCCGCGGGAAAATTAAAATTTTAATTTAGTAAACTAAACCGGCCGTATTGGCATGTGTTGCAATGTTAAGATTTCATCATTGATATATAAACTATCAGACTCCGTGGTTGTTATTATAGGTTTATGTAGGCCTTTAACGTCAAAACCCGACATCGATTAAACGTCGTCAAAAAGCATGTTTTTTCAGTTGGAAAAAACAGTCAGGACCTAATTCAACAAGTTCTCAACATTGTTTCAATGTCTTGTGCCTGCTAGGCATGTCCTATCTTTTTTTCAGTATTTTTTCATTGGATCATGTAAGTGTACCTAAATTAAATGAAAAAGGAGCAGTTCATACAGTTCAATGTGTTGACGTACATTAAGCTTGTTTTCCAGCGGTTTTTCTTATTAGCGTTTTCTGCAGGTGATCAGCATTAAGGACAACGACAGCCTGGCGGCGCGTCTCGCCGTGGAGATGAGGGCCGACCTGCTAATCGTGCTCTCTGATGTGGAAGGTATGTGTCGCCACGGCAACGGCACTGGGCTGGGGGAGTTTGGGGTCAGCTGTCGGGCTAACGACACCATCTGCCTCGCTCGTGACCAAGTGGGCTTGACGCCTCTCAGGGTCAACTGGTCTATTGTAGAGGGACAAACACGGACCTTCTGTCTTCAGGTCTCAAATGGATGCTGATGGAGTTGACTTTAGCAATGTTTGCGTACATCAGTCATCCGTTTTGAAAACGTCACTTCTCAGAATCAAATGGCTTTTTTTTTACCCTTAAATTGTCAGTCATTTTTAACCAGTTACATAAGACCTTGTTGATGTCACAGGACTGTACAACAGCCCCCCCGGAACCGATGACTCAAAGCTCATCGACACCTTCTATCCCGGAGATCAACAGTCCATCACCTACGGGACAAAGTCCAGAGTGGGAATCGGCGGCATGGAGGCTAAAGTACGTTGAAATATGCTTAAATCAATGTTATTCATGTTTGACTGTAGGGGCCTGCATTATGAAATAATGTCTGGATTCTACCGCAAAACATTGTGTACGCACAAACCTCGGAAAAAAATCTGCTTTATATAATAATGCTGCACACACTTCTGATTATAACTCCCTGACGTCCTCCGACTATCTTTCATAAATGGTCATGCTAACTAGATCAGGAAAATGCTGCTGATCTAATCCACAGGATCAGGTGTTGGACTATCAATAAAGAAGACTGCGACTCCAAAGAAGAATATTTTCAGATTGATGCATATTACATCAAGTACCTTAACATGATCATTTTTTTTAAAGGCTAAGTAACGGTATATCTAATAAAAATAGCAACAGGCATGTCAATATTTGAAGGATCACAGTGTCTGCTCTACTGTGACCGAGAACTGTTGCAGATATAAAGAAAAACAGGTTCACCTAAAAGCCTTCTGTTTGCCTAGCCTTTGTACAAATAATGTTTTTAATACTAATGTCTTTATTTTGTCAAGTATTGCAAAGCAGAAATTCTGTTATATGACAAAAAAGTAGTTATCGAACAATATTTTAAGCTTTTGTGGGTATTTTCACGCTTACAAGAACATTTCAATATTTGATTGTCAACTTAAAATGTGTTTTTTGTAAAAAAATATCTGACTGGTAATAAAATAGGCTACATAGCTGTGTATATGCAGCATGGCTACAGTACATGATGTCATAAACTCCCAAAGTCTAAATGTATTGGGAAAAGGTTAAACGTATCTTTAGCTAAATTAATGCAATGATTTTATCTAACTATATATTGTGCTGCAATCCATATTTTTTGGTCTTTAATCTTAAAAAAATACTTTCCACCGTTTTCACACAGTCAGACGCACTCCTCCCTACCTATTTATACATTACTATAATTACATAAAAATGATCAAATAAACAATACTTCAATGACCCACCACATTAAAAGTGCATGTACAATATAAGTACATTAATACATCTCAAATGATTTGATCCAACTAGAGAATGTGCTGCAATCCATATTTTTTGGCTGTAGTCTTAAAAAATACTTCTCAGTTTTCACACAAAGTCAAATACGCACTCATCCCTACCTATTTATACATTACTATTGTTACATAAAAATGATCAAATAAACAATACTTCAATGACCCCCCCCACATTGTAAGTGCATGTACAATATAAGTACTTTAGTACAGCTCTATATTTGCATATTTACTAACAAATATACAATACATCCAGAATGTAAGAATGCTGATTCATAATGAAATATCAGTATGTATTTTACAGTGCATATATGGGTTTTATTTCGTGGTGACAGAATCAGGTGTCGCTGATTCCCGTATCTGAAAAACTTTGCGTGAGCTCCACGCATGGTCCAAAGAGTGCTTAGGAATACGCAAACTTTTTTGCATGTAATTTTTCGATAAATACCAACGTTTGCGGTGAAAGTTTTTACGTACATTTCACCCCTGTTGATGCAACTTTTTTGTACACAGCAGGCTTTATACAGGAAATGAGGCCCCTACTCTTCTATTTTCAGTATTGTGCCTAAAATTAGGCTTGAAAAAGTAAAATAAAATAATGGAGACAGTCCAAGAAATATTTTGCTATGTTTGTTTGTTACCTGTGAAAAGCACACAGATCAGAGTTATTCAATTACCATATTTTTCAGACTATAAGTCGCAGTTTTTTTCATAGTTTGGCCTGGGGTGCGACTTATACTCAGGAGCGACTTATGTTTGAAATTATTACCACATTACCATAAAATATCAAATAATATTATTTAGCTCATTCACGTAAGAGACTAGACGTATAAGATTTCATGGGATTTAACAATTAGGAGTGACAGATTGTTTGGTAAACGTATAGCATGTTCTATATGTTATAGTTATTTGAATGACTCTTACCATAATATGTTACGTTAACAAACCAGGCATGTTCTAAATTGGTTATTTATGTGTCATATAACGTACACTTATTCAGCCTGTTGTTCACTACTCTTTATTTTAAATTGCTTTTAAAATTTCTATTCTTGGTGTTGGGTTTTATCAAATAAATTTCCCCCAAAAATGCGACTTATACTCCAGTGCGACTTATATACGTTTTTTTCCTTCTTTATTATGCATTTTTGGCAGGTGCGACTTATACCCCGAAAAATACGGTAGTGCGCAGGATTATGCAAAAACAACAAAACCACAAGAGGTTTAATGCCTGGGCCAGGCCACAAAGCTTCAAATTGTGGTCTAGGTCTGGTTAAAAGAAGTCCAAAGCCAAGTCTCAAGGATTCGGCGGAATGGAGGCAAAAGTACACTAAAATGCTCAAATAAATATTGCTAATTTGTTTTTGCTTTTTAGTTTTTCTACCTTTTTTGTGCTCCTAAAAAGGATTGATTATATGAAATAAATAACCTTTGTTTTTAAATCAAGGAAGTCTGAAAGTTTGGAAATATTTTGTGACATTCTAACTCATTTCTGCCCTCGTCTGCAGGTAACGTCGTCCATCTGGGCGTTACAAGGTGGCACCTCCGTGGTTATCGCCAACGGCACCCATCCCAAAGTCACGGGCCACGTCATCACTGACATTGTGGACGGGAAGAAAGTGGGCACATTTTTTTCTGAGACTAAACCAGCTGGTGAGTGCGCCCGAGCTTCTTGAGGGATCCACAGTGATTAAGTAAAACAAACTATAGCCTCTTTGAGATTGATTTAGGCCTGACTGTCGAGCAGCAGACAGAAACCGCTCGAAATATGGGAAGAAAGCTGGCATCTTTGCACCCGGAACAGGTAAGAATCCAGTTTCTTTTTTTTTTCAGTTGCTGAATGGCTAAGGCGAGTCAACCTTAGCGTGCATGCATCAACACTGACCTCTAGTGGACGAATGCACTTATGCACCTGTTACTATTTTATATTTGAACGCTTGCAGAGGTGCGAGATCATCTACCACCTTGCAGACCTTTTGGTTGAAAGGAAAGAGGAGATTCTTTCCGCCAACAAGATGGACTTAGAGCTGGCAGTCAGTGCAGGTAGCACAACAGCACGTGCACACAGACATGAGGCTTCAACATAACTTCCTCAGCCAACTGAGAATGTTCGTTTTTTCCTCTCCGCAGGCCAACTTCCGTCCGCCACGCTAAGGTGTCTAAACCTGTCGGCAGCCAAGCTCAACAGCCTGGCTGTGGATCTGCGCCAGATAGCGACCGCCACCCTGGACAGTGTGGGCCGGGTACTGCGCAGGACCAGGGTGGCTCACAACTTGGAGCTGGAGCAGATCACTGTGCCGGTCGGGGTTCTTCTGGTCATCTTCGAGGCTTGGCCCGACTGTGTCCCGCAGGTAACGGCAACATTGGGGTCCTCGCTTCACAAATCGGGTGGTGCTTTTTTGGCTTAGTGACAACCATTTAGGTTCATTAAAAGTTATTTAGAGAGGAAGCATTATGTGAGGGAGAGGGCTAATTGGGACAAGTCGGTCACGATTTGAGAAATGTATGCTAACTTGGAGCCACTATGGATTGAACTTTCACAGTATCATGTTAGACCCGCTCGACATCCATTGCTTTCGGTCCCCTAGAGGGGGGGGGTTGCCCACATCTGAGGTCCTCTCCAAGGTTTCTCATAGTCAGCATTGTCACTGGCGTCCCACTGGATGTGAATTCTCCCTGCCCACTGGGTGTGAGTTTTCCTTGCCCTTTTGTGGGTTCTTCCGAGGATGTTGTAGTCGTAATGATTTGTGCAGTCCTTTGAGACATTTGTGATTTGGGGCTATATAAATAAACATTGATTGATTGATGATTGATAACTTACAATTTTTTTCGTACTTCGATCCAGTGTTAATTTTGTTGCCGAAAAATTTTCGTCATAGTTATCGTCAACGACCTTTTTTTCTGACTAAAACGAGACAATAACTAAATAAAAAATAATTTACGTGGACTAAGACGATGACAAGGTGTATTGACATATTCGTCAACGAATAAAAACGAGACGAAAATGTCTGCCAGAGACGAGATCCAATCGGAACTCATTTCGTTAGGAAGAGGCGGGAGGAGTTGGGAAGAGAACCAATCAGAGCGACGTGGTAAGGAAGTTACGTAAACGTAGTTTGCGTTTGAGACCCGACCCGGGAATGCGCTGCAGAAGACAACATGTCAACGCCGGGGAGGAAGAGGAGAGAGGACATATGGGGAAATTTTATATTTGACGTCAAAGATAACAAGACGCGGTGCAAGACATGCAGCACGAGGATTACGGGGAAAAACACAACAAAATTGAAGCAACATTTACAGTCGAATCACACCAAAATCCACACACAGGTAAGCATTTTCCACAACATACAACTCACTCGACGTTATCCCGTTTATTACACGGCATACTCGTGAAATACTAAATTTGAGACAGGATTTTCCTCAAAATACGACTTGTATCTGTGATTTTTCCGCTGTTTTGCTTTGACTTTCAGAAATTGAAGGAAAAGTTTTTCATATTACCCTTTAGTCGACTAAATCTACTGTAGTTTTCGTGGACTATAATCTTATGATATTTCGCCAACTAAAACTAGACTAAAACTAAAACAATTTAAATAACTAAATTATGACTAAAACTAAATTACATTTTAGTCAAAAGACTATGACTAAAACTAAACCAAATTTTGCTGTCGAAATTAACACTGCTTTGATCCACGTGAAAACTGACTTTTTCAAAAATATTTGCCAGGATAGAGTCAATGCAGAGAAATGTGTGTTTTGTTATGCATCCATCCATCCATTTTCTACTGCTTATTCCCTTTGGGGGTTG
This sequence comes from Nerophis ophidion, assembly GCF_033978795.1. NCBI lineage: Eukaryota > Metazoa > Chordata > Actinopteri > Syngnathiformes > Syngnathidae > Nerophis > Nerophis ophidion. The sequence continues at coordinate 73,504,239 of NC_084618.1, forward strand.
CGGAGGGCGCTGGCGCCTATCTCAGCTACAATTGGGCGGAAGGCGGGGTACACCCTGGACAAGTCGCCACCTCATAGAAGGGCCAACACAGATAGACAGACAACATTCACACTCACATTCACACACTAGGGCCAATTTAGTGTTGCCAATCAACCTATCCCCAGGTGCATGTCTTTGGAGGTGGGAGGAAGCCGGAGTACCCGGAGGGAACCCACGCATTCACGGGGAGAACATGCAAACTCCACATAGAAAGATCCCGAGCCTGGGCTTGAACCCAGGACTGCAGGACCTTCGTACTGTGAAAAACATTGCCACCAATAAAAAGATTTTCAAACAAAAAAATCTATTTTGAAATTTAAAAAACATTTTCAAACCAAAAATATCTTTCTTTTGGTTACTAATTATTTTTTGTGACAATTTTTGGATGAAAATATTTTTTGGGGTTACAAATTGTTTCTTTTGTTAAAATTGTGTTTTGGGTTACAAATCCTTTTTTGTTACAAATATTTTTTTGGTTACAACATTTTTTTAATTTGATATTTTTTTGGGCTTCAAATCGATTTTGTAACTGCAAATACATTTTTGGGTTGCAAATCTATTTAATTGGTTACACAGTATTTTGGGGGTTGCAAATCAATTATTTGGGAGTAAATCAATTATTGTTTGCAAATCATTTTTATGGCTGATTATATTTTTTGTTTGCAAAACTTTTTTTTTGTCTGCCAATGATTTTTTTTGGTTAAGACTCAACTTTTGGGCGATCTATACAAAGCCATTTTTTTGGTCAGTCTAGGATAAGGGGGTGACCATATGAGCATGACTGTTGACTCCTTCCACTGCTGGGTGAGACTGACCAATGAAAATGTTTCTAACATATGCTCAGAGGAGGCCCTGTCCACAAGATTGAAGTTGAGTTTTAACCCAAAAAGCATTTAAAACCCCAAAAAATTATTTGCGAACAAAAAAAATATTCACAAGCAAAAAAATAATTTGTAACCAAAATGAGTATTTGAAACCTAAAAAAACAATGATTCGGAAAAAAAATAAAAAAATTTAAATCTATTATTTTTGTTTGCCAATATTTGTTTTGGTTGCAATTATTTTTCTGTTTGCTTTCATAAAACAACACACATTTATCTACAAAATAAATTTTGGCGATAGTTTAATTTCTCTCAAGTCTATAAAAAAAATATTAATCCCCATAAAAGTCTCTCTTGAATGTTTTTAGTTTTTGTGGCAAATACAACAATAGAAATTATTAATTTTGAGGGTTTAACAGTCTTTAAAAGTCACCACATTTTAAAGCACCTATTAAGGCGAAAATTTATGTATTTTAGAATTTTGGGATCCCAAACCTGCTCAGTTGTGCACACTGGAAACGTGTAACATATTAGCACCTGCATCTGGTGTGTCCAATTGACATGCATGTTCAAAATGTCCATCATGACAGATTGCACACAATAAAAAACAAACCTTACAGGTTGTTACTCACAGGTGAAGATTTGGGAACTCTTACTTGAACAAACTCCATCCATCCATTTTCTACCGCTTATTCCCTTTGGGGTACTTGAACAAACTCCTCCCAGGGAATTACCACCAAAATGTAACCCTCTTTAAAAGACTGCTTTGCGACACGAGATTGACTTTTCAAGCCAATAACATACTCAAAAGAAAATTATGCAGCCATGTGTATCTTGTTGAAAATTGTGCCTAGTGGTGAATTATAAAATATTAGGATATTTGACCATTAGCAGGGCTGTCCAAACCTTTTGACTGGGGGGCCGCATTGGGCTAAAAAAAAAGAAAATGGCCGGGGGCCGAAAGCATGCAAGGTAAGGAGATATACACATATATACATATACATACATTTATGTGTACATTTTATAATAGTATCATGGAAATATAATTAATAACGGTTAAAATTGAGTATTAAAAGCATGTGAAAGTTCAACTCCTACTTTGTTTACCTTTGTGGCGTTCTTAAAAGTTGTGTAATTAATCAGAAATATCAAGCAGCTAAAATGCGCCAAACATGGATAAGTGTGTAGAGTTTTTTGTATTTTTACCATCATGCCTTGCAATGGATTTAAATGGGTGTAATTTTGAAGTTTTTTTATGGCAATTGGCTGTTTTTTTTATGACATTCACAAATTTCAGTGAGAAGATTGTGTTATGTGTGACCATGTTTGTTGACTTTTTTTTCTGCCCCATGACTAGGGCAGGTTGTATGGATTGGGTCATATAAGTAATTGCTGTGCATTTACTTTCTCTAAAGTACACTCCATGGTCACTGACCTGGGTCACTCACGTTGACCAAAAAATGGGGACAGATGAGCACCTATCAAACCGCCAGGTATTAAAATTTAACATTAACGCCCAGCCAGAGTGCTTGTTGAACCGACTCGTGTGCCAAATTGACGGGCGCCGTATATTGGACATGCCTGATCATGAGCAGCATGACAGGCACAGGAAAATCTCTCGCTACTATATTGGATTGACGATGGACTGGACCCTCACCGTTATGTTGGATCCACTATGGACTGGACTTTCACAATATCATGTTACACCTGCTTGACATCCAAGGTTTCACATAGTCACTGTCACCGACGTCCCACTGGGGTGAGTTTTTCCTTGCCCTTATGTGGGCTCCGTACTGACGATGTCGTTGTGGTTTGTGGAGCCCTTTGAGACACTTGTGATTTAGGGCTATATAGATAAACATTGATTGATTGATTGAAAATCATCAATGTTGTAATGTGTAAATGGAGTCCGCAATGTTGGTTAGTTTGTTTTTGTTACCATTATGTATTTTCTTCATCTCCTTCTGTTTGCTATCGTGCCTCTTGAATATTTTTTGCGATGCACTTTGCTGGTTGCAAAGCAATAGCATCATGAGGATGGAACTTTTTTTTTTAATACGCGTGGCTTGAGGCTCTTTGCCAGACTAAGAAATTGAATTAAGAATATTGTGTTCCTCCTTCCAGATGTCAGCATTAGCCATAGCTAGCAGTAATGCACTGCTGCTAAAGGGCGGCAAAGAGGCGGCCAACACCATCGGTGTCCTCCATCAGATCACACAGGAAGCTCTCACCGTGCATGGAGTCAGAGATGCTGTACAGCTGGTAATAAAATTATATTCTAAATATCACTGCAGTAAAGTTTCTTTATGGAAAGATAATGTGTAGATGTATTTTGGATTAAATCAAAACAGTACATACAGAGGGGCAAAAAAGTATTTAGTCAGCCACCGATTGCGCAAGTTCTCCCACTTAAAATGACAGAGGTCTGTAATTTTCATCATAGGTACACTTCAACTGTGAGAGACAGAATGTGAAAATAAAAAAATCCAGGAATTCACGTTGTAGGAATTTTAAAGAATTTATTTGTAAATTATGGTGGAAAATAAGTATTTGGTCAACCATTCAAAACTCTCACTGATGGAAGGAGGTTTTGGCTCAAAATCTCACGATACATGGCCCCATTCATTCTTTCCTTAACACGGATCAATCGTCCTGTCCCCTTAGCAGAAAAACAGCCCCAAAGTATGATGTTTCCACTCCCATGCTTCACAGTAGGTATGGTGTTCTCGGGATGCAACTCATTATTTTTCTTCCTCCAAACACGACGAGTTGAGTTTACACCAAAATGGATACATGGATGATACAGCAGAGGATTGGGAGAATGTCATGTGGTCAGATGAAACCAAAATAGAACTTTTTGGTATAAACTCAACTCGTCGTGTTTGGAGGAAGAAGAATACTGAGTTGCATCCCAAGAACACCATTCCTACTGTGAAGCATGGGGGTGGAAACATCATGCTTTGTGGCTGTTTTTCTGCTAAGGGGACATGACGATTGATCCGTGCTAAGGAAAGAATGAATGGGGCCATGTATCGTGAGATTTTGAGCCAAAACCTCCTTCATCAGTGAGAGCATTGAATGGTTGATCAAATACTTATTTTCCACCATAATTTACAAATAAATTCTTTAAAATTCCTACAATGTGAATTCCTGGATTTTTTTTTCACATTCTGTCTCTCACAGTTGAAGTGTACCTATGATGAAAATTACAGACCTCTTTCCTAATTTTAAGTGGGAGAACTTGCACAATCGGTGGCTGACTAAATAATTTTTTGCCCCACTTTAAGTATTAGACATTTCCTCTTGAGATTATCTACTTCGAAACTGTTTCATACCAGGTGAGCTCCCGCGAAGAGGTGGAGGATCTGTGCCGTCTGGACAAGATGATCGACTTGATCATCCCCCGGGGGTCTTCCCGGCTGGTCCGAGACATCCAGCATGCCGCCAAGGGCATTCCAGTGCTGGGTCACAGTGACGGCATCTGCCACATCTACCTGGACGCGGAAGCAAGCGTAGACAAAGCTATCAAGATCAGTAAGATAATAATAATAACTCGCACCACATTGTGCGCATCTCACCTTCAATTGGTACCACTTCATTTGTTCCAGTCCGAGACTCCAAGTGTGACTACCCGGCGGCTAGCAACGCTATGGAAACGCTCCTGATCCACTGTGACATCCTCGGGACGCCGCTTTTCGACCAGATCATTAACATGCTGCACGCCGAGAGGGTAATGCACACAGACACACATAAACACACACATTTCAGCATTTTACTCTTGGATTTTCTTTCTCCAAAATGAGTCTTTTTTTTTTTCCACTGTTGTTAATAACTTATAAAATGTACAGCATTCATGTTCCCTGCACATCAATTTTACATGTTTACAGTGGGGCAAAAAAGTATTTAGTCAGCCACCGATTGTGCAAGTTCCCCCACTTAAAATGATGACAGAGGTCTGTAATTTTCATCATAGGTACACTTCAACTGTGATATTATGGACCGTAGATTTTGAAATCCCTAGATTTCTTGCAATTGCACTTTGAGAAACGTTGTTCTTAAACTGTTTGACGATTTGCTCACGCAGTTGTGGACAAAGGGGTGTACCTCGCCACATCCTTTCTTGTGAAAGACTGAGCATTTTTTGGGAAGCTGCTTTTATACCCAATCATGGCACCCACCTTTTCCCAATTAGCCTGCACACCTGTGGGATGTTCCAAATAAGTCCTTGATGAGCATTCCTCAACTTTATCAGTATTTATTGCCACCTTTCCCAACTTCTTTGTCACGTGTTGCTGGTATCAAATTCTAACGTTAATGATTATTTGAAAAAAAAAAAAAAATTTTTTTATCAGTTTGAACATCAAATATCTTGTCTTTGTAGCATATTCAACTGAATATGGGTTGAAAATGATTTGCAAATCATTGTATTCCGTTTATATTTACATCTAACACAATTTCCCAACTCATATGGAAACAGGGTTTGTAGATAAAGGAATGTAAAATTATCATTTTCATCACTCAATTGCAAGTTATTGTCGCCTTGATCCATTACTTCAAACCTAATATGGTTAATATTATGAGCAAAAAATTAAATTGCTATTTTCAGACTTTTCTACTCTTCCATCTCCTTTTCCATTGACACAGTCTTGAGGAAAACATCAGTAGAAGAGGCCACAAAAGATAATATTGGCGGCTTACACTCTCTTCCCTCTCGTATTTGAACTTGCTAATTTTCCCGCAGGATGGGACTTAGGAAGCATGGCTCAGGTGCTAGAGTGGCTGTCTGCCAACCTGAAGGTCGCGGGTTTACAAATGATAGAAATTTAGCCAAAGTACTTTGCAGGAGTCATGTCGAAGAATCCTTCAGCAAAATACTGAACCCCAAGTCGCTCCTGATTCTGCGTCATCAGTAAGTAAATGTGGTATTAGTGTCAAAGCGCTTTGAACACCTTGAAGCTAGAAAAGCACTATCCAAGAAAATTCAATTCACCATATTTCTCCTCCTGAGGGTGCTCCAAATTTTTAGGATTGCATTTGCCTTCATCCATCCATTTTTCTACAGCTTGTAGAAAAATGCACTGGACAAGGCATTTGGCTTCAGCCTTTTGTTTTACATCCAAACTCTGACCATGTCCCTTCTTCTTGGAAGTCAGAATCATTCAAGCGATGGCCTTTGCTTGGTCCGTCCCATTTTGCACGAGTCAATTTGAGTGGAGAGGTCCAATCTTTGCTCACATTGTCATGATACAGAAATGTATGCAGGCTGACCCCTTCTTAAGTTGTATTGCGACAACCTGCAAGAATGCACCTGGCAGTCATATTGATAGTTGATATTACCACTATAAAGTCCTTTATCGTGTCACAAGGTGAAGATCCACGCCGGCCCGGAGTTGGCCTCCTACATGATGTTCAGCCCGTGCCGGGCCCAGTCCATGCGCACCGAGTACGGCGACCTGGAGTGCTGCGTGGAGGTGGTGGACAGCATGCATGAAGCTGTGAAGCACATCCACAAGTACGGCAGCTCCCACACGGACGTCATCATCACAGAAAATGGTAGGTGGCGAGAAAACTGCCTGAAAGTAACACACATAAATATCCATTACTAACACCGCTAAGTCTCCTATTGCGTGGTAATAAACAGTTTGGAAAATTACTTTTTAAAAAGGTACTCATTACTTTTGCTAAAAAGTATTTACGCTTATTAACTACCAGGGAAATTAATTATTGTATTACTTAAACAAAACTTAAAATATCTGGCATATGCAGTTGAAAGACATTTTATGAAGGCAGCGTGAGTGAGTGTGTGCCCTTTTAAAAGGTGGTGCCTGTTGCTAAGTGGCGTGTGACGTCAGCAAGCGAGACACACAGAGCAACATTTTTGCACTAAATTAAGCAGTTTAAGCAAAATTAAAGCTGCAAGCAGCGTTGGTCGGGTCCGCCTTTGGCCGCTGCCGCCATGTCCCGAGTCCCGATCTTAGTCAGAACTACATAGAAGTTTTTGTTTCATCACTCTACGACATTCGTAACAGAATTTACAAGCAGTTTTGTCAGTTTATTTTCCTAGGGGGCGCTAGAGCACAAATTTCATTTTTGGGGTTTGGTTTTTTATTGGATGGCAATTTTCACCAGTCCTGATGTGTGTGTAAAATTTGGTGAGTTTTGAAGCATGTTAAGGGGGTCAAATTACAGCTCAAAGAGGCAAAAATAGCATTTTTTGCGAAAATTTTGCTTTGAATGAGTTTTTGCAAAATTTCTGTTGATTTTAGGTATAGACGTTTGTAATGGGGAATCTAGGTCTAAGTCAGTCCTACATAGAGGTTTTTGTTTCATGTCTCTACGACATTCCTAACAGAAGTTACAAGCAGTTTGGTTTTTTTTTTCCTAGGGGGCGCAAACGCACAATTTTAATTTTAGCGGTTTGGTTGCTTAATAAGTTGGGAAGGCATGCCAGACCGACGTGTGTGTCAAATTTGCTGAGTTTTGAAGCATGTTAAGGGGGTGAAATTACAGCGCATAGGTGAGGAATAATAATAATAATAATAAAGAATAATAAAACACAGCAGATTTAATAGGGTCCTTGCCTATGGCAAAGGACTCCTGTGGAGTCCTTTGCCATAGGCAGGGCGGACCCTAAATAATAGCTAAATGAACAAAAATATTAATACTACAGTAGAATGACACCAAACCAGTCAGATCACACTGTTCATTATTGTGGCCACTGATAGGCTTAACTTCAGGCAGTGGCATTATGCTGTTAAAAGAATGCAAAGGTGACCAAAGTGCGTTATTTCATGCCTAGAGGCCTCTCATAATGTTGACAAATGTGTTTATTAAGTTGGTTAACGTTTTTTTATGCTCTGAATGAATTAACATATTTGATTTATAATAAATTATTCCTACTTGGCGGAAATTCATTCAACCCAGTCAGGTCTGGAACCAGTTACTAGGGATAAACTAGGGATTAATGTACTTTATCATTTTTTCGCTGAATATATTGTTCTAGATCAGGGGTGTCCAAACTACAAGAGCGACGTCATGAGTTCAACAAAGCATCGCACGGCGGAGTGCTTTCAAATATTTCTTAAATACCAGGCGGTCCCTGTATGCTACAAATTTGCTGCTATCTTGTGGACTATGTGAGTAAATCAGATCAATGACCCCTGAATGTACTTTGAAATAAGAGCACAGCATTCACTTATATGACACAATCCAAACAACCTTCCCTAGTCATGGTGCAAAAATAAATAAATACATCCAGCTAAAATAAAGGTCAACACACATGGTCACACGTAACACAACCTGTCCACTGAACATTGTGAATATTATGAAAAATGTCCAAACGCCATAAAAAAATTCTAAATTACACCCATTTACATTCACAACACTCTTCATGCTTATTCACGTTTGGCGCATTTTAGTTGCTTGATACATCTGATTGATTACACAACTTAAGAAGGTTGTCACAAAAGTAAATAAGGTAGGAGTCAATTTTTTTTTTAATATACGTACACAGTACAGTATATTTTTATTTATTACTTCGGTACTCGTCTTGTTCTGTATATTGTACAGTATTTTGCATTTCTATAGTGTTTTGTATATTGTACAGGAGTTCTTATTATTTTTATTGGATAGTAGTCTGTTTATTTCAATTGTTAGTTTTTTTCCTTTATTACTACCTCGTGTTATTTATTTCACCCCATATTGGTTCCCCCTACCGCACCTTAAGTTGGAGTCTTTAATCTCGTTATATGCAAATATAATGACAATAAAATCCATTCTATTCTATTCTACAGGCCAAAAGTTTGGACACACATTCTCATTCAATGGGTTTTCTTTATTTTAACGAGTATTTGCATTGTAGATTGTCTCTGAAGGCATCAAAACTATGAATGAACACGTGGAGTTATGTACTTAACAAAAAAGGTGAAATAACTGAAAACATGTTTTATATTCTAGTTTCTTCAAAATAGCCACCCTTTGTTCTGATTACTGTTTTGCACACTCTTGGCAATCTCTCAATTAGCTTCAAGAGGTAGTCACCTTAAAGGTTTTTTATTTCACGTGTCATAGTTTTGATGTCTTCAGTGACAATCTACAATGTTAATAGTCATGAAAATTTAAAAAACGCATTGAAATGAGGTGTGTCCAAACTTTTGGCGTGTACTATATATATATATATATATATATATATATATATATATATATATATATATACACACACACAGAGGGGAAAAAAAGTATTTAGTCAGCGACCGATTGTGCAAGTTCTCCCACTTAAAATTATGACAGAGGTCTGTAATTTTCATCATAGGTACACTTAGTAGAAAAACAGCCCTAAAACATGATGTTTCTACCCCCATGCTTCACAGTAGGTATGGTGTTCTTGGGATGCAACTCAGTATTATTTTTCCTCCAAACACGACAAGTTGAGTTTATACCAAAATGGATACATGGATGATACAGCAGAGGATTGGGAGAATGTAATGTGGTCAGATGAAACCAAAATAGAACTTTTTGGTATAAACTCAACTTGTCGTGTTTGGAGGAAGAAGAATACTGAGTTGCATCCCAAGAACACCACACCTACTGTGAAGCATGGGGGTGGAAACATCATGTTTTGGGGCTGTTTTTCTGCTAAGGAGACAGGACGATTGATCCGTGTTAAGGAAAGAAAGAATGGGGCCATGTATCGTGAGATTTTGAGCCAAAACCTCCTTCCATCAGTGAGAGCTTTGAATGGTTGACCAAATACTTATTTTCCACCATAATTTACAAATAAATTCTTTAAAATTCCTACAATATGAATTCCTGGATTTTTTTTTCACAATTTGTCTCTCACAGTTGAAGTGTACCTATGATGAAAATTACAGACCTCTGTCATCATTTTAAGTGGGAGAACTTGCACAATCGGTGGCTGACTAAATACTTTTTTGCCCCACTGTGTGTGTGTGTGTATATATATATATATATATATATATATATATATATATATATATATACACACACACACTATGTATTATTTACTTTATATTCAGTCAGCTTTCGGCCCCCGGCCAAAATTTTTTAGCCTGATGCGGCCCCCAAGTCAAAAAGTTTGGACATTTCTTGTTCTGGATCTTAAAAGAGAGAGGTGGTCTTATATCTAAGGTTGTCTTATATTTGGGTCAATACAGTTTCAGTGCTTGTGGCCACAAAAAAAAAGTCTGTTTTAAAAAGTGCTCACCTTCGTCTCAGAGGAGACAGCCCAGCACTTCCTGCACCAGTTGGATAGCGCCTGCGTCTTCTGGAACGCCAGCTCTCGTTTTGCTGACGGCTACTGCTTTGGACTGGGTGAGTGTCGGACTCGTCACAGTTTCACACTTCCTTTCTGTGTGTTGACTTTGTCTTTTACTCTGTGCGTGTGTGTGTGTGTGTGTGTGTGTGTGTGTGTGTGTGTGTGTGTGTGTGTGTGTGTGTGTGTGTGTGTGTGTGTGTGTGTGTGTTTATGTGTGCGTGTGTGCGTTGTGTGCCCAGGTGCAGAGGTAGGCATCAGCACAGCGCGAATTCACGCCCGCGGCCCCGTAGGCCTGGAGGGGCTGCTCACCTCCAAGTGGATCCTTAGAGGGGACGGCCAGACGGCGGCCGACTTCTCAGAGCGAGGCACCATGAAGTACCTCCACGAAAACATAGACCCTGGCCAACAGTGCCAGCTCTAGGCTGTGTGTGGCTCTTAACAATTTTTTGTTTGTGGCTCCATTTCAATCTTTAGTATCACAAAGGAAGTTCAATTATATGCGTTGCAAATGGAATTGAAGGCTCCAAATGTCTCTAGTTATTAAATATAGAAACAATCTAAATTGACTTTAACATGGTCTGGGCCTTTCTGATCATATGTTGGAACCCAAAACAACCACAGAGGGTTTACGTTTGGAACCAGCCCTGCTGGCCAGGTAGAGGAACAGCAGCCTAATTAAAGATGGCCTGAAAAAAAGCAAAAACGTGGAGTAATAATGTTCATAAAATGTGTGTGGCTTAAAACTTATGATTTTTAAATATAACACTTTCTCTCAGTGGGTAATAGAAGCAGCATTCTCACGGTGTCATTTTTTATTTATCTTTTCATTCGACTATGGTCTCTTATTTACCTAATTATATAATAAATATAGAATTTTGTATCTCAGTCCATTATTAAGCTTGCGTCTCTAAATTCTTAATTTTGGATACAAAGTTACATTGTTATGTGACTTTTCTTTGATTGCCAAATACAAAAACTCAAATAATTTCTGATTTTTTCTGCAAACAATTACATTTTGAATTTTCAAACAATTACATTTTTAAAACCAATTTACCGTATTTCCTTGAATTGCCGCAGGGCATATAGTATGCGCCTGCCTTGAACTACTGCCAAGTCAAACTCGCTTCGCAAAATAATTAGCGCATGCTTAGTATTACCGCCGGGTCAAACTCGTGACGTCACGAGTGACACTTCCCCTGTCATCATTTTCAAAATGGAGGAGGCTGGTTTCAATACCGGTAATTTGAAATCGCATAAAGGGAAGAAGATTAAGAGCTATTCAGTAGGATTTAAGGTCCAAGCTTACATCACACTCAAATTTTTGCTGCATGCCTTTGGTAAGTGCTGGAGTGAGGTTTTAAATTAATTAGCGCCCCGGTGGCAACTCAAGGAAATACGGTATATTGTATTATTTATTTAAAAAAAACAAATACATGTTTTTCATCAAAACATTTTTGTAAATTAGTTTTTATCCAGAAAAAATATTTGGATATATCTTATTACTCGTTTAAAATATACTAAATTGGTAGTACATGTTATTTCATGAAAATATATTTAGATTTTTTTTATTATCCAGTAAAAAAGATAATTTGGACATTTTTTTCAAAAAATAGTAAATTGGGAGAGACATGTTTTTTTATTAAAACATTTTTGTAAATTAGTTTTTATCCAGAAAAAATATTTGGATATATTTTATTACTCGTTTAAAATATACTAAATGGTAGTACATGTTATTTCATGAAAATATATTTTGATTTTTTTTATTATCCAGTAAAAAAGATAATTTGGACATTTTTTTTCAAAAAATAGGTATTTGGGAGGGACATGTTTTTTTATTAAAACATTTTTGTAAATGAGTTTTTATCCAGAAAAAATATTTGGATATATTTTATTACTCGTTTAAAATATACTAAATTGGTAGTACATGTTATTCTATGAAAATATGTTTTGATTTTTTTATTATCCAGTAAAAAAGATAATTTGGACATATTTAAAAAAAAAAATAGTAAATTGGGAGAGACATGTTTTTTATTAAAAGATTTTTGTAAACTAGTTTTTATCCAGAAAAAATATTTGGATATATTTTATTACTCGTTTAAAATATACTAAATTGGTAGTACATGTTATTCAATGAAAATATGTTTTGATTTTTTTATTATCCAGTAAAAAAGATAATTTGGACATATTTTTAAAAAAAATAGTAAATTGGGAGAGACATGTTTTTTATTAAAAGATTTTTGTAAATTACTTTTTATCCAGAAAAAATATTTGGATATATTTTATTACTCGTTTAAAATATACTAAATTGGTAGTACATGTTATTCAATGAAAATATATTTTGATTTTTTTATTATCCAGAAAAAAAGATAATTTGGACATATTTTTTAAAAAATGGTAAATTGGGAGGGACATGTTTTTCATGAAAACCATCCATCCATCCATCCATCTTATTCCGCTTATCCGAGGTCGAGTCGCGGGGGCAGCAGCCTAAGCAGGGAAGCCTAGACTTCCCTTTCCCCAGCCACTTTGTCCAGCTCTTCCTGAGGGATCCCGAGGCATTCCCAGGCCAGCCGGGAGACAGTCTTCCCAACGTGTCCTGGGTCTTCCCAGTGGCCTCCTACCGGTCAGACGTGCCCTAAACACCTCCCGAGAGAGGCGTTCAGGTGGCATTCTGACCAGATGCCCGAACCACTTTATCTGGCTCCTGTCGATGTGGAGGAGCAGCGGCTTTACTTTGTGTTCCTCCCGGATGGGAGAGCTTCTCACCCTTCACATTTTTGTAATTTTTTTATTATTCACAAAAACAAAAACAAAAAAATTGGATATGTTATTACTTATTTAAAAAAAACTACATTGGGAGCTAATGGAATTCAGAGCTACAAATGTATCTTTAATAACATTTTGGAGATACATACATGTCATTCTACGCAGAACATTTGTAAGATTTTTCCACAAAAATAATAACTTTTTTTTACAATAAAGATCTATATTTAAAATAAACACACAATTTGGATGTCTGTTATTACATGCATATAGTCTTTTGACACAAAAAAAGCTAAAACATTTTTTTTTTTTAAGGTAGGGATCTAAATTTGTTATCAAAAATTTTTTGTGATTGTTTGTATTAACCAGAATAAGTTAGGGATACTATTTTGGATTATTATTATTTTTTTTTTTAAACTAAGTTGGGAGATACTGTACATGTTTTTTATGAACACATTTTTCTAATTTATTATCAAAAACTAAGAACAATATTTTTATATATTTTATTATTATTTTTAAACTGAATTGGGAAATATATGTTGTGAATTATTTATTATCCAGACAAAGTAAGAAAATAATTTGGATGTATTTTATGACCTATTTAAAAAAACTAAATAGGTAGACATTTTTTTCATTAAATCATTTTTGTAATTTATGTATTATCCCAAAAAACTAAGAAAAATATTTTGATATATTTTATTACTTATTTTTTTAAACTGAATTGGGGGATACATATTTTTAATCAAAACTTTTTTGGGGAATTATTTCTTATCCAGACAAACATAGAAAATAATTAGGATATATTTTATTACCTATTTAAAAAAACAAACATTTTTTTCATGGAAGTATTAGTTTTTTATCATCCAGAAAAACAAAACAAAAATTGGATAAATTTGATTACTTATTTTTTTTAAACTAAATTGGAGACACATATTTTCATTACAACACTTCTGATGTTTTTATTATCCAGACAAACTAAGAAAAATCATTTGGATATGTTTGATTACTTTTTTTTTTTTTTTTACTAAATTATGTAATACATGTTTTTCATCCAGAAAATTTGATTTTTTTTTAACCAGAAAAAAATAAGAAAAACAATTTAGAAATATTTTGTTACTTATTTAAAAAAATAGTAGATACATGTTTTTCATTTAGAAAAGTACGTGATTTTTTTATTATGCAGAAAAAAAAATACTTTGAGATATTTTCAACTAATATAACTTGATTGTTTTTTTGGTTTTTACTTTAACATAAAAAAGCTTTACAAAGTCTGGAGGAACAAGTTCTTCATCAAACTAATTTTGTGCATTTTCATCATCTGGAAAGACAAAGAAAAGTAATTTGGTTGTTTTTCACGTTGTCAAATTACATATATTGGAGACAGATGTTTTTGTCAAGCAATATTTTAAATGTCCAAAATACATACAAACAGTAGATTAGAGATTAATGTATTTTATCAAGCAAAATGTTGATTTTACAGAAAACTTTGGAGCATACTTGCCAACCCTCCCGAAATTCAGCGCCTATCCCGAAAACCTCCCGGGACAAATTTTAATATATATATATATATTAAATATTTGACTCTTAACCACACAGCCAACCACGCCCCGCCCCCAACCACGCCCCGCGCTCCACCCCCGACCACGCCTCCCCACCCCCCTCCTCCCGAAATCGGAGGTCTCAAGGTTGGCAAGTACGCTTTGGAGATACAAGCTTTTTCAATTTTGTGTTGGACAAAAGTCAACATTTAAAGGCCTACTGAAATTAGATTTTCTTATTCAAACGGGGATAGCAGGTCCATTTTATGTGTCATACTTGATCAATTCGCGATATTGCCATATTTTTGCTGAAAGGATTTAGTAGACAACATCGACGATAAAGTTTGCAACTTTTATTCGCTAATAGAAAAGCCCTACCTTTACCGGAAGTCGCAGATAATGACGTCACCCGTTGAGGGCTCCTCACATTGTTTTTAATGGGAGCCTCCAACAAAAAGAGCTATTGGGACCGAGAAAACGACAATTTCCCCATTAATCTGAGCGAGGATGAAAGATTCGTGTTTGAGGACATTGATAGCGACGGAGTAGGAAAAAAAAAACGTGATTGCATTGGGAGGGATTCAGATGTTTTTAGACACATTTACTAGGATAATTCTGGGAAATCCCTTATTTTTCTATTGTGTTGCTAGTGTTTTAGTGAGTTAAATAGTACCTGAACGTCGGAAGGGTGTGTCCACGGGTGTCTTGAGGCCAGTGTCTGTGGGAAGTCGACGGCAGCTGTATGGACGGCAAAAGTTCAGCTGATCTCCGGTAAGTGGCGACTTTTTGCCACAATTTTCTCACCAAAAACTGCTGGTTGACATTTGGTTGAGATCCATGTTCACTTGACCGCTCTGATCCATAGGAAAGCTTCACCTCCGGGAATTTTAAACAAAGAATCACCGTGTGTTTGTGTGGCTAAAGGCTAAAGCTTCCCAACTCCATCTTTTTACTTTGACTTCTCCAATATTAATTGATCAAATTGCAAAAGATTCAGCAACACAGATGTCCAAAATACTGTGTAATTATGCGCTTAAAGCAGATGACTTTTAGCTGTGTGTGTGTGCGCAGCGCTCATGTTCCCTAACAGCCCGTGACATCAAGCGTACACATCATCATTACGCAATGTTTTCAAGAAAAAACTCCTGGGAAATTTAAAATTGCAATTTAGTAAACTAAAAAGGCTGTATTGGCATGTGTTGCAATGTTAATATTTCATCATTGATATATAAACTATCAGTGGGGAGTAGTGGGTTTCAGTAGGCCTTTAAATGTCTTTTATCAAGCAAAATGCTGATTTTCCAGAAAACTTTGGAGCATACTTGCCAACCATCCCGGATTTTCCGGGAGACTCCCGAAATTCAGCGCCTATCCCGAAAAACCCCCGGGACAAATTTTTATATATATATTAAATATTTGACTCTTAACCACGCCGCCAACCACGACCCGCGCTCCAGCCCTGACCAACCCACCACCCCACCCCCTGAAATTGGAGGTCTCAAGGTTGGCAAGTAAGCTTTGGAGATACAAGCTTTTTCAATTTTGTGTTGGACAAAAGTCAACCTTTAAAGACGTATATCGTAGCATGTTATGTCATATATCATCGATTCGCCCCGGCCCCCATGTTTACCTGTATCTCACTTTTTTTGGAAGGGGCGCCGGAGGTTGGCAGACCTGTCAGCGATCCTGTTCTGTCTCTCTAGAGTGTTTGTCTGATCTTGAATGGGATTGTGCTAAATTTTTTAATTTCCCCTCGGGGATTAATAAAGTATTTCTGATTCTGATTACCATCAGCGTTCTTAATTAACGTTCTACATTATCAATCAATGTTTACTTATATAGCCCTAAATCACTAGTGTCTCAAAGGGCTGAAAAAACCACTACGACATCCTCCGTAGGCCCACATAAGGGCAAGGAAAACTCACACCCAGTGGGACATCGGTGACAATAATGACCCATTGGGACGTCGGTGACAATGATGACTATGAGAACCTTGGAGAGGAGGAAAGCAATGGATGTCGAGCGGGTCTAACATGATACTGTGAAAATTCAATCCATAATGGATCCAACACAGTCGCGAGAGTCCAGTCCAAAGCGGATTAGTATACATTATTATTATTATATACATTAATACATTAGTATTAGTTACTAATAACAAATGTATTTTCCGTTCGCTCTCAAAATGTACACAAGTTTCTTAATTTAAGCTATTTTTTTCTGTTCATATTGTCATGAAAAAGTATGAAAGATAAAGAAACATTCAAATTGTCTTTTAATGACTGCAAGAAAGCAGTCAGAGATGTTATTTATTATTTTTCAGGAAGTTTTCTTCCTGCTCTCTAATGCCCAAAGCCTTTTGTGTCAGAGTAATTGACGAGTTGCCTCCTAAGAGCTGGAGGGCAGAAGAAGGAGATGCCTCCTTTTTTTTTTTTTTTTTTTTTAAATGCAACCTCTCAGCTCCCATCAGTAAACTTAACGACTGCTTTAACTCCTTCAATAATAATACTGTAGGATTTCAACAAGTATGTTAAAAAAGAATATTTGGATTCTTTTCTCGCGCTATCTTTCATTATTTCTGTGTGAAAGACTCCGACTCGTATGTTCTTGTCTGTCCTGGCTCTGCTTGCACAAAGAACACAAATTAACGGGAGATGGTTTGGGGAAAAAAAGAAAAGAAAAAAAAATGTTAGTGATGTAAAAACGTGTCTGTGTCTGAAAAAGGGTCTTTTTAAGTAGTTTCCCATAGGGGAATATATTCCAATGCTGGAAGTGGGGCAAGAAAGATGGAAGACAATACTACAGAGGTTTAATTATCCAGCCATCACAAATGAAAAAAGGGAGAAGAAGAACTGAGACTAATGATGGGAATCACAGCTTTATGTTCTTGGTTTCTTTTCTCCTTTTCCTCCCCCCCGCCCTATCATCTAAAGAATCCGTCCTCCAAAACGCACTACTTACCCTTCAATCACCAAAGTCCAAAGGGTTCCCAGATGAAGCGCGAGACAAAACTGGGATCTTCTCTTCTTGAAACCATCTGAAAGACTGCAGGCAGAACAGACAGGATCAAGTAACGCGTACTTCCTGCTGCGTTAAACATAATGATAAACACATGTTCACCTAGTTACCTTTTAAATGATGTCCCATTTATGGTAGGAGCAGAAAAGCCTTACAGTTGTGGAATCCCGTCCCACAGCGTTGTGTGACCAGAAGGTTCCGGAACAGCTACATCACCCCAAAAAATCATACGAATGAGTCTTCCTTTAAATAATACACAAACAGGCTTACTAATTTTAAAACAGAAACAATGGACCGAAAACATTTCCTAAGATTTTATATTATGCTTATTAATTTCTTAAGATTTTATATAATGCCTATTATGCTCATTTTAGTGAACTGACTCAGACCATTTCTGAGTCTAAAAACGGCTTCCTTTTTTAAAGGCCTACTGAAATGAGATTTTCTTATTCAAACGGGGATAGCAGGTCCATTCTATGTGTCCTACTTGATCATTTCGCGATATTGCCATATTTTTGCTGAAAGGATTTAGTAGAGAACATCGATGATAAAGTTCGCAACTTTTGGTGCTGACTGGAAGTCGCAGACGATGACGTCACAAGGGTGAGGGCTCCTCACGTCCTCACATTGTTTTAAATGGGAGCCTCCAGCAGCAAGAGCTATTCGGACCGAGAAAAGGACAACTTCCCCATTAATTTGAGCGAGGATGAAAGATTTGTGGATGATGATATTGATAGCGAAGGACTAGAAAGAAAAAAAAAATCAAAATTAAATACAAAGCGACGGCTCCGGGCGGCGGCAGTGCGAGCGTTTCAGATGTAATTAGACACATTTACTAGGATAATTCTGGAAGATCCCTTATCTGCTTATTGTTTTAATAGTGTTTTAGTGAGATTGTAAAGACATACCTCGAGGTCGGATGGCTGCGGTGAACACGCAGTGTCTCAGAGAGAAGCCAAGCTCACAGCTGCCTTTTAAACAGCTACTGCAGGAGGACGAATAATCCAATGATGTCTCCGGTAAGATATATATCACAATTTTCCCATCCAAAAACATGCTGGTCGACGTAGAGAAACATGTTCGCTTGACCGCTCTGTGTTAAAAACAAAGAAACACCGGCTGTGACAGCTGCAATACACCGCTTTCCACCAACAGCATTGTTCTTTATAGTCTCCATTATTAATTGAACAAATTGCAAAAGATTCAGCAACACAGATGTCCAACTTACTGTGTAATTATGCGATGAAAAGAGACGACTTTTAGCCGCAAATGGTGGTGGGCTAATATTTCCTGACAGTCCGTGACGTCACGCGCACGTGTCATCATTCCGCTGGAAATTTAAAATTGCAATTCAGTAAACTAAACCAGCCGTATTGGCATGTGTTGCAATGTTAATATTTCATGACTGATATATAAACTATTAGACTGTGTGGTCGGTAGTAGTGGGTTTCAGTAAGCCTTTAAAGAAAAAAACTTTAAGAAACATGTTTTAAACCTAGAATAATTGGGTGTTTTTTACTTATTTGGCTGGTCTTTTGAAGAAACGGACCATTTTGCACATCAGATTGTTTTTTCAAAGGAAAAAAAAAATCTAAAACATTTTGGACAAAAGTGTTTTCCATCAAGTGTGCATATTTTGTATTTCTTTTAATCTCATGTGTTAATTTTTTTTAGTTTTATTTAGAGAGTTTCATTTTCAGTAATATCGGTGAACTTTTGAAGGCTCAGACCATTTCTGACCTGAAATCAAACTCTAAAAACAATCTGTTGCTTTTTTTATGCAAAAAAATAACTTTTGGACGAACATTTTTTTTAATTTGGAGTTTTCTACTGGTGGGGGCATAGCTAAAATTAACTGAAAGTCAAGTATTTCTTTATATATATATATATATATATATATATACACACACATATATATACACACACACACAGCCCCAGAGAGGAGTTGTACAGTCTAATGGCATGTGGGACAAAGGAGTTTTTGAGTCCATTACAAAGGAGTTTTTGAGTGTGTGTGTGTGTGTGTGTGTGTGTGTGTATATATATATATGAAAAACTTGACTTGGTGAATATACTCCTCCCTTCTTACCTCTTAACCACGCCCCACCCCCGACCACAACCCCCACCACCCCACCACCCACCTCCTGAAATTGGAGGTCTCAAGGTTGGCAAGTATGTACATAAGTAAAAAAAATCTAAAACATTTAGGACAAAAGTATTTTTCATCAAGTGTACATATTTTGTGTTTTTAAAAAAAATCGTAATTACTTATTTTTTCTTAGTTTTATTTTATATACAGAGTTTAATGTTCAGTAACGTAGGTGGACTTTTAAAGGCTCAGACCAGTTCTGAACCGAGATCAAACTCTAAAAACAATGTGTTGCTTTTTCTTAATGAAAGCGCGAGGTTGGAATAAATAGCTCCCCGATTAGTGACCAGGAGCAGGTGAGCGTCTCGACCACTAATCAGAGGCATGAGACAAAAATCAGCACCTATGGCAAACCCGAACACAAACAAGGGTGCTGCAACAGACCTAACCAACAACTAAGAAAACATCAAACTAAACTAAACATGACCCGGGCAACAGATAATGACACTTTTCTTTTTTAAAATGAAAAAAACCCCAAAACTTTTGGAGGAACATGTTTTCATCTGGAATAATTTGGAGTTTTCTACTTATTTTACTGGTGAATTTCATTTTTCACATGAGATTTAGTTTTTGGTTTTTAAAGGAAAGGGACGGGGGGGGGGGGGGTTGCCCACATCTGAGGTCCTCTCCAAGGTTTCTCATAGTCAGCATTGTCACTGGCGTCCCACTGGATGTGAATTCTACCTGCCCACTGGGTGTGAGTTTTCCTTGCCCTTTTGTGGGTTCTTCCGAGGATGTTGTAGTCGTAATGATTTGTGCAGTCCTTTGAGACATTTGTGATTTGGGGCTATATAAATAAACATTGATTGATTGATTAACAGAAGTGTTTACCATTATGTGTACATAGTCTGTAATATTTTTGTCCCTTTTCACTATTATATTTATTTTATTTAGAGTTGTTTTAGTGCTATTGATGGACATTTGAGGGCACAGATAATTTCTGACATGAGATTAAGACAACATAATTTTTGGTTAATTTTAGCGATGCCGGTTTTTCATTTTATGACTTTATGTTTTGGGCTTATCTTTCATTACCTTTGGTGGGCATTTAAAGACAAGGGCAACTTCTGACCTGAATTAAACAGTTTTGGAGACACATGTTTATGTTACATGTCTCACAGGCATGCGAGTTCAGTAGACAGAAAGGTTGTGTTCATTGTCTAACCCAGGGGTCGACAACCCAAAATGTTGAAAGAGCCGCAAAAATTTAAAAGCCTTCTATAAGTAATATAATGAAGACAACACATGATGGAAGTGTCTAGATTAGCTATAATAGCCTACCATCAATATGACTATGTGTCGCAGGCTGACACAAATCTTTGTTGACAGAAATGTACAAAAAAAGGACAATTTATTCTACATATTTTTACAACAATGGAAAACTTCACGGTGGCAGATGTGTTAGTGCGTCTGCCTCACAATACGAAGGTCCTGCAGTCCTGGGTTCAAATCCAGGCTCGGGATCTTTCTGTGTGGAGTTTGCATGTTCTCCCCGTGAATGCGTGGGTTCCCTCCGGGTACTCCGGCTTCCTCCCACTTCCAAAGACATGCACCTGGGGATAAGTTGATTGGCAACACTAAATGGTCCCTAGTGTGTGAATGTGAGTGTGAATGTTGTCTGTCTATCTGTGTTGGCCCTGCGATGAGGTGGCGACTTGTCCAGGGTGTACCCCGCCTTCCGCCCGATTGTAGCTGAGATAGGCGCCAGCGCCCCCCGCGACCCCGAACAGGAATAAGCGGCAGAAAATGGATGGATGGATGGATGGAAAACATTAGCAAAACAGAGGCTTCTCATGGGGTGAGATAACTCCTCTAAATTACTGGTTTAGAATGGCCAAAGGTATCGATATGTGTGTCCAAGTTAAAGGAAAGGGCGGGCAGTCTTCTTTTAGTAGATTTATAATCTATGCAAGCTGGGTTATGTTTGCTGTGGTCTGGAACAACATGGCACACAAACAACTATCAGAAATGCAGTCAATATTACATACAGGAGTGCTTGAAATTCTGTATGTCAACATCTCCGTTCGGTGCCACACCAACAAAATGCCGAAGCAACTATTTCCAGATCAACACTGTATGGAAAAAAAAAAAAAGTCAACAACAGAAGGAGAAAACGTCCGCAGGAACCTACCACACAGCGAAGGACATACATTATTTGATTTCCTATTATGCAGCTCATTTTTATTTGACAGTTATTGATATATTATTGATATATTGATATATATATATATATATATACATATATTTTTTTTTCCTCCAAGATGGCGCTGCTGTAGTGGCCGCTGTAGGCTGGAGCTCTGTGCTCTTGTGTCATCCTTTTGTGTTTCCCTCTTGTTTTCATGTCTTATATTTTTTTGCCTTTTGGTCCGGGACCCTTTGGGACTGTGTGACAAGGGATGGCACTTTCGTGACCTCTGTGGTGCTTTTTTTTGTGGACTTCTGGATCTGCCTCCCGGGAGCCTTTTGGCTATGGAGACCAGCTGCTGGGTGTCTGCTACACCAGAGTATGTTTGGATGTACTGGAGGAGATGCGGATGAAGGGACAGACGATGGCGTGGAACACCGCAGAAGCCACCACAGTGGATATGTTTATTTTACTTTTTATTCATAGCTGTATGTAGAAGTGTCTGGTTGTATCTGCTGCTTTAATGTCTTTAATGTCCTCTGTGTTCTTTGATGTTTGATGTTTCCCTCTTACACACATGGAAGAGGGATGTGTACCATGGTTATGAGTTGTTTTTTTTCCCCTTGGCCTCAGTCCGCACCTCCTCTCCAGGGCCCAGGGAAAGACCGATTTTTTAAATTTTATTTTAATCTTCTATTTTTTTCTCCCCCCTCCCCCCCTGGAAGCCAGCGCTGGAAGCCGGCAGACCCGTCAGCGATCCTGTTCTGTCTCCCTGTAATGTTTGTTTAAACTTGAATGGGATTGTGCTGAAAATTTTAATTTTCCTGAAGGAACTCTCCTGACGGAATAAATAAAGTACTATCTAATCTATCCATCCATCCATCCATTTTCTACCGCTTATTCCCTTTTGGGGTCGCGGGGGGCGCTGGCGCCTATCTCAGCTACAATCGGGCGGAAGGCAGGGTACACCCTGGACAAGTCGCCACCTCATCGCAGGGCCAACACAGATAGACAGACAACATTCACACTCACATTCACACACTAGGGCCAATTTAGTGTTGCCAATCAACCTATCCCCAGGTGCATGTCTTTGGAAGTGGGAGGAAGCCGGAGTACCCGGAGGGAACCCACGCATTCACGGGGAGAACATGCAAACTCCACACAGAAAGATCCCGAGCCTGGATTTGAACCCAGGACTGCAGGACCTTCGTATTGTGAGGCAGACGCACTAACCGCTCTGCCACCGTGAAGCCTCTATCTAATCTAATCTAATCTAATCTAATATCTTGCGTGAAAACATGCACAAAAGCACACTTTATTTTAAACTATTATAGTGGCGTTCTGTACAAAAACTACACTTTAATTTAATGTTGTTTCGATATGTCATCTTAGTGACATCATGCACAAAAGTTCATTAATAGCTTATTTTAAATCGTCTCTGACAATCTTGGACTCTCTAGTTTTAGAAATGACATGAATGTTTGTGCCACTGCTTAATAACTGTTCAATAAATACACTTTTGGTCAATTGACTTAGTTGTGATTTTCTTCTCTGCATAAAAGTTTAAAAGTAGCATGTATGAATGCTATATGAACAATAATGTTTTAATGTAAACACATAGAATCATCATGCTGCTGTGATTTTATGCATCAAGTGTTCATTCAAGGCTAAGGCAAAATATTGAGATATATAACGTATATCGTGACATGGCCTAAAAATATCGAGATATTAATAAAAGGCCATATCGCCCAGCCCTAATTGATATACCGCAGTTCTCTTCGGTTGGCATAGAAAGGGTTAACTGCTCTCACCTGACCCACACACATCGAAGAGCTAGCTCGATGCTAAAACATATCTATATGTCGCTGAACTACAATACATTTGAATAATAAGATGTTTAATCATCAAACATTTACATTTGAGATACTTCACAACATTACTAACCTGGAAAACAGAGAAAGGAGAGCGAAGACACCAACTATTTTTTCAAGCTTTCCAAGTTTGCTCCGAGGGGAAGGGAAGGAAATGTCCACACCTTAAAAAGGGACCTACGCGCAACTACTTCACTGCACATTAGTTCCGCCCTTCATTACTGTCTCTACATTAACAATTTTAGCTCAGGGGCCGCATAAAAAGTTTTAAAAAATCAATACAACTTCAGATTGTTGTCTTTGTCTTACTTTGGCCAAAAATAGAACAAACACATTCTGAAAATATTACAATAAAAAAAGTGTCGAAAAAAATACCGGCAGCAGTAACGTTTACATCCATGAAGGAAAGAAGAAAGTGAATGAATATTTATAACTGAATACATTTACATATGCATAAAAATGTGTTTTCTTTTATATCATTATTATTATTTTTAATGAATTACGTATCATTTATGACAACCTTTTTCCAAAACAAAATAAAGAACATTTATTTTGTTCTACGCTGCTGATCCGCCTCCGCTTGAGATGGTCTCCTGTGGACGGGACTCTCGCTGCTGTCTTGGATCCGCTTTGAACTGAACTCTCGCGGCTGTGTTGGAGCCACTATGGATTGAACTTTCACAGCATCATGTTAGACCCGCTCGACATCTATTGCTTTCGGTCCCCTAGGGGGGGGTTGCCCACATCTGAGGTCCTCTCCAAGGTTTCTCATGGTCAGCATTGTCACTGGCTTCCCACTGGATGTGAATTCTCCCTGCCCACTGGGTGTGAGTTTTCCTTGCCCTTTTGTGGGTTCTTCCGAGGATGTTGTAGTCGTAATGATTTGTGCAGTCCTTTGAGACATTTGTGATTTGGGGCTATATAAATAAACATTGATTGATTGCATTGATTGAATGTGAGATATAACAGTATAGTGCATACATTTATCATTTGTTTTTTAAAACGGTTACAAAAAAAGTGAGACCCCAAAATTTTATTGTGGGGGCCCCATTTTTATGACTTGATGGGGTTCCTGGGACCCCATTTTGAAAATTCCTAGCGCCAACACTGATAAAGTATTGGTGCGTGCAAAACAGGCGGCTGTGGCTTGCTTAATACTAATCAAATTTCATCCCGAATAATTCCTTGACTTTGACACCACTGGGCTATATCAAACCTTTATCAATAAAAAGTGAATGACAAAAATAAACAAATACATAAAAAACTAAAAAACTCTCTCTCTCTCTCTCTCTATATATATATATAGCATATGTTATATTTATGTTTTATTTGACAGAGTGCAGATTAAGTTTATTTCTACTAATTTTTTGAGCATATACTGTACTGTAAATGCATGGACCAATTCTAACCCAAGATTAAAGTCGAAAAAATATTTTCTGGTTGAAAATGTGCAGATATGTTTTTTTCTCGCACATTCCATCCATCCATCCATTTTCTACCGCTTATTCCCTTTCGGGGTCACGGGGGGCGCTGGCACCTATCTCAGCTACAATCGGGCGGAAGGCGGGGTACACCCTGGACAAGTCGCCACCTCATCGCAGGGCCAACACAGATAGACAGACTAGTGTGTGAATGTGAGTGTGAATGTTGTCTCGCACATTTTGTGATATTTATCTTTCATCTAAAAAAGAGTAAATAAAATAAAATACACTTCTACATTTTGTTGCCGTGTTTATTTCACGTCATTTTGGTAAACATTAAAATGCTATTTCGGACATTAGATTGATTGATTGATTGATTGACTGATACTTTTATTATTAGATTGCACAGTTCAGTACATATTCCGTACAATTGACCACTAAATGGTAACACCCGAATAAGTTTTTCAACTTGTTTAAGTCGGGGTCCACGTTAATCAATTCATGGTACAAATATATACTATCAACATAATACAGTCATCACACAAGTTAATCATCATAGTATATACATTGAATTATTTACATTATTTACAATCCGGGGGGTGGGATGAGGAGCTTTGGTTGATATCAGAACTTCAGTCATCAACAATTGCATCAACAGAGAAATGTGGACATTGAAACAGTGTAGGTCTTATTTAGTAGGATATGTACAGTGAGCAGAGAACATCAATCAATCAATCAATCAATGTTTACTTATATAGCCCTAAATCACTAATGTCTCAAAGGGCTGCACAAACCACTACGACATCCTCGGTAGGCCCACATAAGGGCAAGGAAAACTCACACCCAGTGGGACGGCGGTGACAATGATGACTATGAGAACCTTGGAGAGGAGGAAAGCAATGGATGTCAAGCGGGTCTAACATGATACTGTGAAAGTTCAATCCATAATGGATCCAACACAGTCGCGAGAGTCCAGTCCAAAGCGGATCCAACACAGCAGCGAGAGTCCTTCAGATAGCATAAGAACAAGTATATACATTAGAAGTACATTTGAGTTGTTTATAATCCGGGGAGATGGGATGTGAATGGAGGAGGGTATTAGTAAAGTGTTGAAGTTGCCTGGAGGTGTTGTTTTAGAGCGGTTTTGAAGGAATATAGAGATGCACTTACTTTTACACCTGTTGGGAGTGCATTCCACATTGATGTGGCATAGAAAGAGAATGAGTTAAGACCTTTGTTAGATCGGAATCTGGGTTTAACGTGGTTTATGGAGCTCCCCCCGGTGTTGTGGTTATGGCGGTCATTTACGTTAAGGAAGTAGTTTGACATGTACTTCGGTATCAGGGAGGTGTAGCGGATTTTATAGACTAGGCTCAGTGCAAGTTGTTTTAGTCTGTCCTCCACCCTGAGCCAGCCCACTTTGGAGAAGTGGGTTGGATTGAGGTGTGATCTGGGGTGGAGGTCTAAAATTATTCTGGGATGTTTGGAGTCTAGATTTGAGGGTTTTGGAGGTGCTGGGGTACCAGGAGGTGCAAGCGTAATCGAAGAAGAGTTGAATGAGAGTTCCCGCTAGAATCCTCAAGGTGCTTTTGTTGACCAGAGAGGAGATTCTGTAGAGGAATCTCGTTCTTTGGTTGACCTTTTTGATCACCTTGGTTGCCATTTTATCACAGGAAAGATGAGCCTCTAGAATGAAACCTAGGTAGGTGATCTCATCCTTCCTGATTAAACTAAGGGTGTCCCCATCTAATATTGATATAGTATATCGGTCCGATATCGGCAAAAAAACAAAAAACAACTAGTGTTTTAAATCATCTAAAATCTTTAATACAAATAGTCCTGCCATGTGTTTACTTGTGCAAAGCTGGTCAGCCACTTAACATCTAAATGTTCTCCAATAAACACAAAACGGATGGTCTTTTTTCAAATTTTAGTCCTTTGCAAAAAGGTAAACATGGCAGGCTATAGGCTACAAGGATCCGGCAGCTACACAACAGCTAAGCACACAATAGCACACACGCTGAACATACTCGATTAAAAAATATTGCAGTGCGAAACACATTTGTCAATATAAACAAGTATCAAATAATCATTGTTGCATATTTCTTACACATGTAAAGTCTCCAAGGCAGAAGCTTATTAGAAAGTAACAAATGTGTCCGCATCGAGACAGCAGAAGTGTCGCGATCCGCCTCCCGGATCAGACATAGTTTTTGTTCTTGAGTCCTTTTGTGTGTGTTTTGATTATTTTTGGACTCTTCCGATCCTTTAGTTTGATCACTTCCTTGTTTATCTTGTCCCCATGGTTACTTGATTTGTTCCACCTGCTATGCTTTTTACGCACACCTGTTTCTCATTGTTTGTTTGACTATTTAAACCTGCCTTAGTTCTGTCTGGATGGTTTGTTCGCGGTAAGTAACAGTCACATTTGTTATTCTGTTTCTTTGATTCTATGCTAAGTCACGTCTTAACTTCTGTGCATTTGGCACGCTATTTTGAACTCTTTTGACTACTCGCTAAGTTCCGCCTTAGCTTCCGTGCATCCGGCACACAACCCTTGGACTCTTTTTACTGCATGCTACATTAGCATTAGCTTCCCGTGCGTTTCTTTTCCTTTTTTGTAACAGTGTTATTTTACCTTTTTGTATTAAACAAGCTCCTACCTGCATTCCTGCCTGTCTGGTCCTGCTGCATCTTGTGGTGACACCTTTGTGCATTCAGATATGCGTTCCAAAAAGTCCATTCCAAACAGTAAATAAAAAATATCTTAATGTTTTTCGGGCCTTCATTGTTCTCTGTTTGAGTAATTTCAATGGACTTTTTCTAACATTCCACACTAGTACAAAAATCAATCAATCAATGTTTATTTATATAGCCCCAAATCACAAATGTCTCAAAGGACTGCACAAATCATTACGACTACAACATCCTCGGAAGAACCCACAAAAGGGCAAGGAAAACTCACACCCAGTGGGCAGGGAGAATTCACATTCAGTGGGACGCCAGTGACAATGCTGACTATGAGAAACCTTGGAGAGGACCTCAGATGTGGGCAACCGCCCCCCCCCTCTAGGGGACCGAAAGCAATGGATGTCGAGCGGGTCTAACATGATACTGTGAAAGTTCAATCCATAGTGGCTCCAAGACAGCAGTGAGAGTCCCGTCCACAGGAAACCATCTCAAGCGGATCAGCAGCGTAGAGATGTCCCCAACCGATACAGGCGAGCGGTCCATCCTGGGTCCCGACGAGCGGTCCATCCTGGGTCTCGACTCTGGACAGTCAGTACTTCATCCATGGTCATCGGACCGGACCCCCTCCACAAGGGAGGGGGGGACATAGGAGAAAGAAAAGAAGCGGCAGATCAACTGGTCTAAAAAGGAGGTCTATTTAAAGGCTAGAGTATACAGATGAGTTTTAAGATGAGACTTAAATGCTTCTACTGAGGTATGATTCCTGCTAATATCGTAACGGATTAATACCGGTATCGGCCAATACTCAAAGCTCTAATATCGGTATCGTCTGGGAAAAAGTTGATACATTTCTTGTGTCTTTTATCTGAAATTTTTTTTTTCGGTTGCTTTCCTGGTTAAAATGGGGAAAACAAAGTCCCAAATTAATTTAATTGTTATTTATGGGAAGGTATAATTAGAAGGGTTTTAAAAAAACAACAACTTCTGGATTAGGGCTGCACTCGCACAAAGCAATGTCTATCAAGCCCTGTTCTCTGTAGTTCCGCTATTGAAGAGCAATGGAGACAATCTAAGGAAGTACAAGTCGGGATCTTTAGGAGATCACATGGTGCGCAGTAAGCGCATGAAAGATGCCCATGTTAGATCCACATCACAGGACCCGTGCCAGCTCAAAGAGGGCCAGTCAAAGTGGTCCTGGTATCAGCCCCGAGCGGGAAGTTCTCTCAGAACACAAACCCCCCCCCAAAACAAAACACAGACCACATCCCCGCTCATACATTTTACATCAGCACAAGATAGCGAAACCCTTTCAGGAATAAATATCAATTATTGAAATTGTTAATTAGATGCTGCGTAATTGGCGAAGAGTCACATGAATAAATAAGTCGGACGATTAATAATTGAGTCAAGAGCGGGAGCGAGAGAAAGCCAGCCCAGAGGGGAGTTCGTTTGAGGGTCTCTTAAGATCAACCGCAGCAAGGAATATGACTTTTGGCCCTCAGTAATGTCCAATTAAAGGATTTCCAGCTCTTGTTGTACAAGTCAAGTGCTTTGCCTACTTATACGTGAGGACAACAATTCCCAGCAGACACCGGGGCAGAGAAGAGAAGAGAGTCCACAAGTGAGCCACAAGTGGAGCTTAGGAATATGCAGTCCACCAAAACAAGCAGAAAGAAACACAATGATTGGAATTTAAAAAGGAAAACAAAAAGAAATGTTGTTCAGATAAAGTGGAAAAAAATACTACAAAAATTGTGAGGTGAAAAAAATGTTTTGCCACATTTTTTACAGTCTTTTTTTAATCTGAATATCATGGCTTCGTCAAAATAAGGTTTGAAATAAAAATCGACAGTCTTTTTTAAAATCAGAAAAACAACAACACAAAAAAAATGTACTTTTTCAGATAAAATAAAGAAATACTACAAAATATGCCTAATAAAAAAACATGTTTCTCCAATTTTTCAAGGCTTTTTTGAATTTAGAAAAATAATATATAAATGCGAAACAGAAAAATATATATAAAAAAAAAAATATCTGAACATTTTTATTTTTCAGAAAAATGAAAACAATTCCACAAAAAATGCTTGATAAAAATATGTGTCTGTTATTTTTTAAGGCCTTTATATTAATTAAAAATAATAATTTGCTAAAATAAGTAGAAAAAAAACACAAAACAGAAACATAAAACTATTTTCAAATCTGAAGTACAACAACAAAAAACATTTTTTTTTTGTTATTTAGATTAAAAAAGAGATTAAAATAAATATGCCGGACAACAAACATGTATCTGAACATTTCTAGGGCTTTTTTAAAATAAGAAAATGACTTAAACACAAAACTTTTTTAAATTTGATTTAAAACACTAAATTGGCCTTAGTGTGTGAATGTGAGTGTGAATGTTGTCTGTCTATCTGTGTTGGCCCTGCGATGAGGTGGCGACTTGTCCAGGGTGTACACAACCTTCCGCCCGATTGTAGCTGAGATAGGCACCAGCGACCCCCGCCACCCCAAAGGAGAATAAGCGGTAGAAAATGGATGGATGGACAACAACAACAAAAATGTTGCGATAAAATGAAAACTACCATAAATTACACCAGATAAAACCAAATGCCCAAATTTCCTTTTTTGTGTGGAAACTTGGCTTGATCAAAATAAGCAGCAGTAAAGACAAAGCACAAAAGTCAGGAGCTTTCTCCCTTTATACCAGGAACACAACACAAACATCTTTTTTCAGATTAAACACACACAAATGGGTCACAAATGAGCCGGTCGAATATTTTCACTTTTATTAACCTAGTCAGGGAATTGTTGGTTAATTTTCTTAAGCTAAGGTTTGATTCACTGACCGCTTGTACAGGAAAAGACAGAGCAGGCTGTACTTTCCGAGGAGGCTGCGCTCCTTCAACATCTGCAAAAAACTCTTGTGGATGTACTACCAGTCTGTGGTTGGCAGTGTTCTGCAACAAAACATGGTCACTACTGCCTAGTACGGGGGTCGGCAACCTACGGCTCTAGCGCCGCCCTAGAGGCTCTCTGGAGCTTTTTCAAAAATGTATGAAAAATGGATAACGATGAAAGGAAAAAAATATAAAAAATATATTTTTTGTTTTAATATGGCTTCTGTTGGAGGACAAACATGACACAAACCTCCCTAATTGTTATAAAGCACGCTGTTTTTATTGAACATGCTTCACTGATTCGAGTATTTGGCGAGCGCCGTTTTGTCCTACTAATTTTGCCGGTCCTTGAACTCACCGAAGTTTGTTTACATCATCCATCCATCCCTTTCCTACCGCTTATTCCCTTTCGGGGTCGCGGGGGGTGCTGGCGCCTATCTCAGCTACAATCGGGCGGAAGGCGGGGTACACCCTGGACAAGTCGCCACCTCATCACAGGGCCAACACAGATAGACAGACAACATTCACACTCACATTCACACACTAGGGCCAATTTAGTGTTGCCAATCAACCTATCCCCAGGTGCATGTCTTTGGAAGTGGGAGGAAGCCGGAGTACCCGGAGGGAACCCACGCATTCACGGGGAGAACATGCAAACTCCACACAGAAAGATCCCGAGCCTGGATTTGAACCCAGGACTGCAGGACCTTTGTATTGTGAGGCAGACGCACTAACCCCTCTGCCACCGTGAAGCCCTTGTTAACATCAGTGGTGTCAAACTCAAACACAGAGTGGGCCAACATTTTAAACTGAACAAAGCCGCGGGCCAAGGTTCAACAAATTAACCTTTTAAAAGGGACCCGGACAACTTTTGCATTGAATATTGAACAAACAAGGCTTACATAACGTTACAGTGACATGCAGAATCCAGTTTCAAATAATAATAATAAAATATCAATAATTATTGCTCAGTTTGCTACACTGATTTGCTTTAACACTGAATATGGAACAAGCAACGCTCATATAACTTAATAGTGCAAAATCAACTTTCAAAAAACAAACGGAAAAAACATTTAAGGCATATTAAATACAATTTTAATTTAAAAAAAAAATGTAATGCCTCTTTTCTATTTGCAGCCTTCTGAGGTAAAAATCAACATTAACTTTTTCCACAGGCTAATAAATTTGAAAATAAATGGGGGGCGGGAGGGTTGTTGGTAGCGGGGGGTTTATATTGTAGCGTCCCGGAAGAGTTATCTGCGTTCAAAGGACTCCGGCTTATTAGTGATTCCCAAAGCCCAAAAAAAGTCTGCGGGCTATAGAGCGTTTTCCGTTCGGGCTCCAGTACTCTGGAATGCCCTCCCGGTAACAGTTCGAGATGCCACCTCAGTAGAAGCATTTAAGTCTCACCTTAAAACTCATTTGTATACTCTAGCCTTTAAATAGACTCCCTTTTTAGACCAGTTGATCTGCCGTTTCTTTTCTTTTTCTTCTATGTCCCACTCTCCCGTGTGGAGGGGGTCCGGTCCGATCCGGTGGCCATGTACTGCTTGCCTGTGTATCGGCTGGGGACATCTCTGCGCTGCTGATCCGCCTCCGCTTGGGATGGTTTCCTGCTGGCTCCGCTGTGAACGGGACTCTCGCTGCTGTGTTGGATCCGCTTTGGACTGGACTCTCGCGACTGTGTTGGATCCATTGTGGATTGAACTTTCACAGTATCATGTTAGACCCGCTCGACATCCATTGCTTTCCTCCTCTCCAAGGTTCTCATAGTCATCATTGTCACCGACGTCCCACTGGGTGTGAGTTTTCCTTGCCCTTATGTGGGCCTACCGAGGATGTCGTGGTGGTTTGTGCAGCCCTTTGAGACACTAGTGATTTAGGGCTATAGAAGTAAACAGTGATTGATTGATTGATTGATATGTTGTGTTACGGTGCGGATGTTCTCCCGAAATGTGTTTGTCATTCTTTTTTGGTGTGGGTTCACAGTGTGGCGCATATTTGTAACAGTGTTAAAGTTGTTTATAGGGCCACCCTCAGTGTGACCTGTATGGCTGTTGACAAAGTATGCCTTGCATTCACATACCGGTTTGTAGAAGCCGCATATATTATGTGACTGGGCCGGCACGCTGTTTGTATGGAGGAAAAGCGGAAGTGACGACAGGTTGTAGAGGGCGCTGAAGGCAGTGCCTTTAAGGCACGTCCCCAATATTGTTGTCCGGGTGGAAATCGGGAGAATGTTCGCCGGGAGGGACAGTGAAATTCGGGAGGGTTGGCAAGTATGAGTATTAGCGGTGAATGCTGTATAATACCGGCGGGCCAGCTCTAATGTTAATTTGATATTCCCCCAAAGGGGAAATGAAATGACACGGCGGGCCAAATTTGGCACGCGGGCCAGAGTTTGACACCCATGTATAACTTTCTTTGACTTTCTAGTAGTGTTTTATGCCACTTCTTTTTCTGTCTCATTTTGTCCGCCAAACTTTTAACGTTGTGCATGAATGCACAAAGGTGAGTTTTGTTGATGCTATTTACTTGTGTGGAGTGATAATCAGACATATTTGGTCACCGCATTATTACAAGCTAATCGATGCTAACATGCTATTTAGGCTAGCTATAGTGCATCATTTTGGCTCATTTGTAGGTATATTTGAGCTCATTTGGTTTCCTTTAAGTCCTCTTAATTCAATTTATATCTCATGACACACTATGTGTATGTAATGTGGCTTTTATTTCTTTGCCGCTCCAGACATATTTGTTTTTGTATTTTTGGTCCAATATCAATCAATCAATCAATGTTTACTTATATAGCCCTAAATCACTAGTGTCTCAAAGGGCTGCACAAACCACTACGACATCCTCGGTAGGCCCACATAAGGGCAAGGAAAACTCACACCCAGTGGGACGTCGGTGACAATGATGACTATGAGAACCTTGGAGAGGAGGAAAGCAATGGATGTCGAGCGGGTCTAACATGATACTGTGAAAGTTCAATCCATAATGGATCCAACACAGTCGCGAGAGTCCAGTCCAAAGCGGATCCAACACAGCAGCGAGAGTCCCGTTCACAGCGGAGCCAGCAGGAAACCATCCCAAGCAATATGGCTCTTTCAACATTTTAGGTTGCCGACCCCTGAACTAGAAGTTTCTCTTGTTATATTCTTATTTTTACTGTTATATTTTTATTCTTAATGTTGTTGTTTTTTTATTCTTATTGTTATGTTTTCTATTTTTTTTTGCCATTTACACCCCTATTATCTAGTTTTTACTTCTTAAATTCGATCTCAATTCTGTACACTGCTGCTGGAATTTTTATTTTTCCTGAGGGAATTCTTGTGAAAGAATCCATCCATCCATCCATCCATCCATCTGATTCCTCCTCCAACTTTAAAGGTGTACAATTTGGTGTTCAGTGAGAAACATGATATTGAACACGGATGTGACAATGTACACAAGTATTTGTACACTCTAGCCTTTAAATAGACCTCCTTTTTAGACCAGTTGATCTGCCGCTTCTTTTCTTTCTCCTATGCCCCCCCCCCCCTCCCCTGTGGAGGGGGTCCGGTCCGATGACCATGGATGAAGTACTGGCTGTCCAGAGTCGAGACCCAGGATGGACCGCTCGTCGGGACCCAGGATGGACCGCTCGCCTGTATCGGTTGGGGACATCTCTACGCTGCTGATCCGCTTGAGATGGTTTCCTGTGGACGGGACTCTCGCTGCTGTCTTGGATCCGCTTGAACTGAACTCTCGCGGCTGTGTTGGAGCCACTATGGATTGAACTTTCACAGTATCATGTTAGACCCGCTCGACATCCATTGCTTTCGGTCCCCTAGAGGGGGGGGGGGGGGGGGGGGTTGCCCACATCTGAGGTCCTCTCCAAGGTTTCTCATAGTCAGCATTGTCACTGGCGTCCCACTGGATGTGAATTCTCTCTGCCCACTGGGTGTGAGTTTTCCTTGCCTTTTTGTGGGTTCTTCCGAGGATGTTGTAGTCGTAATGATTTGTGCAGTCCTTTGAGACATTTGTGATTTGGGGCTATATAAATAAACATTGATTGATTGATTGATTGATATTTATTACTGGTGATTCCTTTCTGTTCCGTATATGGCACCGTCGCTGTATCGTAACACTATCATTGATATCGTTGGTGAAGTGAATTAAATAACTCATATTATGTTTTACATATAGCGAATGTTTATATTCACCTTGGAGAAAGCAAACCACCGAGTTTTAGTAAATGGCGGGATTTCAGTTTGAGCACATGATAAGATAAGATGAGGCCCCTTAGCTGGACATTCGTATGTGGACTGGAATTAGCTCTCTCACGAGAAGGAGCCATACAACCAGGCTTCAGAATGCAAAAGTTATAGCTGTATCCTGGCGGAGAGATTCCATGTTTATCTTAAACATCAAACCGACAAGTTATGGTACACATCTGTTGTTTCCCCGTAACTACACACGAACATCTCCTTATATGGTCAGGTTGTCCCACACTTGCCAACCCTCCCGAAATTCAGCCCTCTCCCGAAAACCTCCCGGAAGAAATTTTCTCCCGAAAATCTCCCGAAATTCAGCCGGAGCTGGAGGGGGCGTGGGACATGAGTGGGGACGGCCTGTTTTCACGTCCGCTTTCCTGTTATATAAACAGCTTGCCTGCCCAATCACGTTACAACATCTACGGATTTTAATAAAAAACTGCACACACAATGAGACGAAGCAGAAGAACGAGGAAGTTACAGCTATGTAATAGAGTGATCGATGTTGTCTGTTGCCATCTCCTGGTGAATGTTGGCTATAGCGTTATGGGGTTGCTTTTTGATTGGCCAACGATTTAGGTGGTGTTGCGCACCTGACGCATACTTGCCAACCCTCCCGTAAAATGGCAGAACAAAGGTTACTCAAATAGTGGAAGGTAAGTGTTTTTTTTTTTTTTTTTAGTAACCAGCAAGCACGGTGGTTTGTAGAACAACTGTTTTTTTTATTACTGTGTATTTGATAGGTGCCGTCGGAAATTCAACTATTTCTTTTATTTATATATATAAAAAATATATATAGAGCTAGAATTCACTGAAAGTCAAGTATTTAATACACACACACACATATATATATATATATATATATATATGTCTTGATTGGATTATCCAGAGAATAGTGCTCGATACCATGGTAGAGCGCAATATGTAGGTGTGGGAAAAATTACAAGACTACTCAATCATCAGGAAATTTCCTGATGATTGAGGGAACCCCTCATGAAACAGTTCTGTAGAGACAAAGTAGTCTTGTAATTTTTCCCACACCTACATATATGTATATATATATATATATATATATGTGTATATATGAAATACTCGAGTTGGTGAATTATACTCCTCCCCTCTTATCCACAACCCCCGCCCCCAACCACGCCTCCGCCCCACCCCCGACCACGCCCCCCGACCCCCCGAAATCGAAGGTCTCAAGGTTGGCAAGTATGGGTTGTCCTGACTTAGAACACACCCAGACAGAGAAATAAGGGATATATAACTGATGGTTTGGCTTCTCTAGTTCAGGAGTCCTTCATTTTTTTTTGACCTAGGTTCCTCCATGTACTGCAGACCTGTTTATTGACACTCGCTTGTAATAAAGCAACTTTGGGTTCATTAAAGCATCTCCGACGTCTCTTTTGATCAGACCAGACTGCCATGACATCCTTCTGTCTGGACAAGGATGACAAGACCAGAAATACACTTCATTGGCAAAGTATCGTGATGATATTCCATCACAGGAGCTTTTCAGCTGGTCAATCAATCAATCAATCAATGTTTATTTATATAGCCCCAAATCACAAATGTCTCAAAGGACTGCACAAATCATTACGACTACAACATCCTCGGAAGAACCCACAAAAGGGCAAGGAAAACTCACACCCAGTGGGCAGGGAGAATTCACATTCAGTGGGACGCCAGTGACAATGCTGACTATGAGAAACCTTGGAGAGGACCTCAGATGTGGGCAACCCCCCCCCTCTAGGGGACCGAAAGCAATGGATGTCGAGCGGGTCTAACATGATACTGTGAAAGTTCAATCCATAGTGGCTCCAAGACAGCAGTGAGAGTCCCGTCCACAGGAAACCATCTCAAGCGGATCAGCAGCGTAGAGATGTCCCCAACCGATACAGGCGAGCGGTCCATCCTGGATCCCGACGAGCGGTCCATCCTGGGTCTCGACTCTGGACAGTCAGTACTTCATCCATGGTCATCAGACCGGACCCCCTCCACAAGGGAGGGGGGGACATAGGAGAAAGAAAAGAAGCGGCAGATCAACTGGTCTAAAAAGGAGGTCTATTTAAAGGCTAGAGTATACAGATGAGTTTTAAGATGAGACTTAAATGCTTCTACTGAGGTAGCATCTCGAACTGGTCCTAATATTTCGAAAAAGTTGGCACTTGTCCAGGGTGTACAGCCTTCCGCCCGATTGTAGCACCAGCGACCCCCGCGACTCCAAAGGGACTAAGCGGTAGAAAATGGATTGATGGATGGATTTCAATTAACAGCAAGTTGACTTTTATGAAGTTTTTTATTATTTGTTGTGATTCCAGTAGGGCTGTTTTGCCCGAAGATGTACTGGCAACTGGTTTGGGTGGCGACAATACTGGACTACAAAACACAGATTACAAGAAAGACTGCAGTAAAACATGGCAGGTTTTAGGAACAGAAGGGTGCAAACGCTCAGTCAGGGTAAAAATAAATACATTTGGAATCAATTGACCTCGGTGACGCGCCTCAGAGAGCCGATGGTAGGACTGGCGCTGCCCCACTCGCTGTGTCTGCGGTACTCGCCGGGGCGCAGGAAGTACTGGCGCCCCTTGTAGTTGGGGTGCTCGTGCAGCATCCAGTACCCCTCCATCACGTTGACGGAGGAGATGTCGTGGGTGTGGAAGCGCTCGTTCAGATCGGGGCAGTCTTCTATTAGCTCCATGTTCTGGCCGCCGAAATCGGAGCGCTCGAAGATCTTCATCCTGTAGCTGCCGTTGTACTGAAAGTTTTGATATTGAGGTCAAAAACTGTTACACAGGGCTTTGCGGGAGAAAACGTTCCAACAGATAAGCACTAAAACTCACGGGTGGAACCATGCGGCAGGAGCGGATGCAGTCGTTGAAGCCGGCCCAGCGCTGGTAGTCGGGGTAGTCACCCTTGTGCAGCATGTACTGGTAGCCGCCGTAGTTGGGCTTCTCGTAGGCCACCCAGCAGCCGCTCTCCACGCGTATCGAGTTGCAGCGGCTGAAGTAGTTCTGCATTTCCGGGCAGTCACTTTTGCACTCGTAGTGACGGCCCTTGAAGTTGCGGTCCTCGTAGAATATAATCTATGTGGGAAAACCGTCAAACAGACATGCTAAGAAAGAAACTGGACCGCAGGGAATGATGTAGAATTAGGTATAGCCTGTAAGAGTTTAGGGTCTGGTGAGACTTATAGGGTTATAGCACTCGGGCTAGACTTAGGTCTAGGGATAGGATTCGGGTCGAGTTGGAGATAAGGGTAGAGTAAAATCAAAGACCAGAGTTGGAGTTAGCGCTAGGGTTACAGCTTGATACAAGGAATGTTAAGATTTTGGACTAGAGTTAGGACTAAGATTAGAACTGAAGTTAGAGCAAGGGATATAGCTTGATATATAGAATTCTCTATACTCTCGGCAGGGTTCTTGAGGGTACATGGGAGTTTGCCCAACCAGTCTACATGTGCTTTGTGGACTTGGAGAAGGCATTCGACCGTGTCCCTCGGGAAGTCCTGTGGGGAGTGCTCAGAGAGTATGGGGTCTCGGACTGTCTTATTGTGGCGGTCCGCTCCCTGTATGATCAGTGCCAGAGCTTGGTCCGCATTGCCGGCAGTAAGTCGAACACATTTCCAGTGAGGGTTGGACTCCGCCAAGGCTGTCCTTTGTCACCCATTCTGTTCATAACTTTTATGGACAGAATTTCAAGGCGCAGTCAAGGCGTTGAGGGGTTCCGGTTTGGTAACCGCAGGATTAGGTCTCTGCTTTTTGCAGATGATGTGGTCCTGATGGCTTCATCTGACCGGGATCTTCAGCTCTCGCTGGATCGGTTCGCAGCCGAGTGTGAAGCGACCGGAATGAGAATCAGCACCTCCAAGTCCGAGTCCATGGTTCTTGCCCGGAAAAGGGTGGAATGCCATCTCCGGGTTGGGGAGGAGACCCTGCCCCAAGTGGAGGAGTTCAAGTACCTAGGAGTCTTGTTCACGAGTGAGGGAAGAGTGGATCGTGAGATCGACAGGAGGATCGGTGCGGCGTCTTCAGTAATGCGGACGTTGTACCGATCCATTGTGGTGAAGAAGGAGCTGAGCCGGAAGGCAAAGCTCTCAATTTACCGGTCGATCTACGTTCCCATCCTCACCTATGGTCATGAGCTTTGGGTCATGACCGAAAGGATAAGATCACGGGTACAAGCGGCCGAAATGAGTTTCCTCCGCCGTGTGGCGGGGCTCTCCCTTAGAGATAGGGTGAGAAGCTCTGCCATCCGGGAGGAACTCAAAGTAAAGCCGCTGCTCCTCCACATCGAGAGGAGCCAGATGAGGTGGTTCGGGCATCTGGTCAGCATGCCACCCGAACGCCTCCCTAGGGAGGTGTTTAGGGCACGTCCAACCGGTAGGAGGCCAAGGGGAAGACCCAGGACACGTTGGGAAGACTATATCTCCCGGCTGGCCTGGGAACGCCTCGGGATCCCCCGGGAAGAGCTAGACGAAGTGGCTGGGGAGAGGGAAGTCTGGGTTTCCCTGCTTAGGCTGTTGCCCCCGCGACCCGACCTCGGATAAGCGGAAGATGATGGATGGATGGATATAGAGTTCATATATTTAGGTCTTGATTTAGGGGTAAATTTGGGACTAAGACTAGCAATTTTGATTTAGAGTTCCTGTAGGTTAGCTTGCGATATGAAATTGATAGATTTTGGGCCAGATCTAAAGTTGGTTGAAAGTATTGCTAGATTTGGGGTCAGGGTTAGAGTTCAGGTTTAGCAGAGTGTTGGGATAGGTTTGGGGTTAAGGTTAGATTTATAGTTGGGGTTTAGTCTACTTTAAGGCCGAGCACTAACTTGGTTTGGTAAAGAGCGAGTACTAGAATTAGGGTTAGTGTTTAAGACTTTGACTTTTTTTTTAAGGACTACTGTTAGAGACAGATTGATTGATTGAAACTTTTATTAGTAGATTGCACAGTACAGTACATATTCCGTACAATTGACCACTAAATGGTATCACCCGAATAAGTTTTTCAACTTGTTTAAGTCGGGGTCCACGGTCATCAATTCATGGAAAAAGGCTATGGTTAGGTTTAGAGTTAGCATTAAATTTAAAGATAGCATTTGAAGAATGTTTGTGGTTATGGTGTTTATTTTGAAAATGCGTATGGTTACAATATGATTTGTCCGTTCTATTGTTAGTGATTAAGGCTACGGTCAGGACTACAGTTATGTTTAGGGTTGGATTTAAGATTAGTTTTAGGCAAGTGCAAAAGCTGGGGCCAAGGTCAGAGCTTGGGGTAGCACTAGGGTTATGGGCTTCGGGCTTGCCGAAGAGTTGGGAATAGTTCTGGGGTTAGGGACAGATTTAGAGTTGGGGCTTAGGCTGGCTTTAGGTATAAGATTAGGTTTGGGGCAAGAAATAGGCAAACGATTAGACTTGGTTTAGGATAGGGCTAGTACTAGAATTAAGGCTAGTGTTCAAGGCTTGGTCATAGGTTAAGACTAGGGTTAAAGGGGAACTGCCCTTTTTTCTGGAATTTTGCCTATCATTCACAATCATTATGAAAGACATGACAGATGGATTTTTTTATTAAATACACGTAAAAAAAAGTCCGCTTACAGCTGAGCCAATGGGAACTTCACTATTCCGCCCATAACATCCGATAAATAACCATTCAAAAAGCGCAAACATTACTCCATCTACATTTCATGACTCAAATATTAACCAAGTATTAGTGATATTTTCATCATGAGCGCTAACGCAGACAAACTATTTATAGTGGCGCCGTAATCACTTCCGCGTCTATGTTTACATCATCCATTGGTCTGCTGCTTCCTCGCTTCCCTGAAAGTTTTTTGTAGATCATAAATCACGCATTTAACCTGGACAGAAGACGTCTGAGTAGGTATTCCAACAAGTTGGTACTTTTTGACAGCCATTTAGGACCTGAAACTTGCGAGGACGACACTAAAGCTGCATGTTTTTTAATGGCTTCAAAGGCGGAAATGAAAAGCGGACTTTTGATCACATTTATTCAATATTTAGAATATTAAATTCATAATGAATGAGGCAAAATTCCCCCAAAAGTGCAGTGTCCCTTTAAGGCCTACTGTTAGAGCCAGATATAAGGCTATGGTTTGGGCTAAAGGCAGGGTTAAAATAAGGATTTGCATTCAGCGGAATAAACATATACTGAACACTGCTATGTTGCGGGTTAGAGCTAGAGTCAGGGCTCCAGTCATGTTTAGGGTTAGTGTGAAGGCCAAAATTGGGGCTAGAGTTAGGTTAGGGCTCGAGATCAGGCTACCCTAATGAACTAAACCACACTCTCGGCCTGTCCTGAACATCATGTACGCAAAACATTACAGAATATAAAAACATACTTGAGTTTGGATATTAAGTTGATATGTCAACTTATCAAATATTTTAGGCACTACGTTGACGCAAACACAACAAATGAACAACAACAACAAGTTAACATTTAGTTGTAGAATTGGTCGTTCAATATAAACAATTTGTACCATATTTTCCAGACTGTAAGGCGCACTTAAAATAATTTTTCCCCTCAAAACTTGTAAGAAATAATTCTGGTTTTGCTTACCGACCTCAAAGCTATTTTATTTGGTACATAGTGTAATGATAAGTGTCACTAGTAGATGGCAGTCAAACATCAGAGATATGTGTCGACTGCAATATAATGTCAGTCACACACAAGAGATATGTGTAGACTGCAATATAACTCAAGTAAACAACATCAACATTTTACATGTTCCATTGAAAACAGAACATTACACACGGCGCTTAAAAATCTAACAAAATGTTTTAGTACGACTTTGGTAAGCTATAAAGCCGTGCTTCAACATACGAGTATTATCATGGTGTGTGTTTAAGTTAAGACATATTATCTGGCGTTTTGTTTCGCAATATTATGCAAAAGCAACTTTTCTTACATTCTGGTACCTGCTGATCTGTAATTTGGGATCTGCATTAGTACTGAAAAATTGCGCACGTCCACATTATTAGTCCGTGGCGACGCCGTAGTCGATAAGCTACCTTCTTGTTATGGGACATTCATCCTCCGCTGTTGCCATTTCTAATATAAAGTACTGTAAAGTTCCTACTTATATCTGCCATGAAACCGCTAAAACATACCGGTATAGTGAGTTTATATTATTCACCCAAGGAACTTTAGTTATTAGAGAGTTGCGGTCGGACGGTTTTTCATGGGACACATTTCCGGCGTATGAGGATATGCTGCTCCGTGACCGATTTAAGTAAAGTCTGAATGTCTTTAAAACAGTTAGCTCCATCTTTTGACACTTCTTCCACTACTGTCCTTGCACGCTACACCGCTAAAACAAATATGACGGGGAGAAGACGTTGCCGAAGTTAAGCCATGTACGGTAAATAAGACCGCCCACAAAACGGAAGCATCCTGAAGCGGCTTGAACATGATCTGTAAAATATAAATCATGCAAAATGTTGAGCAAATAACCACCATTACATGTTATAAAGACCACAAGGAAGTTTTTTACATTAAAAAAAAAAAAAAAAAAAAAAAAAATATATATATATATATATATATATGACTCCTTTAATTTGTTCTATAATCTGGTGCGCCTTATATATGGGAAAAAAAATTGAAAATAGACCATTCATCGGCATTGGAGCTTATAATCCGGTGTGCCCTATGGTCCGGAAAATACGGTAATAAAAACAAGTGAAGTGAAGTGAATTACATTTATATAGCGCTTTTCTCTAGTGACTCAAAGTGCTTTACATAGTGAAACCCAATATCTAAGTTACATTTAAACCAGTGTGGGTGGCACTGGGAGCAGGTGGGTAAAGTGCCTTGCCCAAGGACACAACGGCAGTGACTAGAATGGCGGAAGCGGGAATCGAACCTGCAACCCTCACGTTGCTGGCACGGCCACTCTACCAACCGAGCTATGCCGCCCCCCCAAAACAAGACAAATCAGACTTTACAGCAGACAAGGATCAAAAGCTACAAAAAGCAGAGTGAAGGTTGTAGTTAGCACACTTACCTTGCTCATTGTCTTTGTGTTTCGCTGCGGTCAGAACCAATGCGAGGTCCGGTCAGGCCTCTTTATAGACCTCGCTGGCTTTATAGAGCGACGACAAACAAAGATTCGCCGCGTCAGCAGACTGCCTGACGACGACCAAGCGGCCGCTTTGTCTCTGCTAAACGCTGCGTGAAATACTGTACCGCTGCACTTTCCACAAAAAGAGCAGCGCCCGAAAAGGCTCGTTGATGATGTTGCAAAACCCTGGACGGCTGATTTTTGTTTCAATTTTGTGAAATAACCCAAACAAGTCAGACCATTCCAACATGATTAGTTTAATGTGACGTTTCACTTTAATTGAGGGCCTTCATCCTGCGGAGCGAGCCCACCATGGGTTGGTGGCAGCCCCAGTCGCCGCAGGCCCTGTACTCGCCCGGCCGCAGGAAGTACTGGCGTCCCCGGTAGTTGGGGTGCTCGTAGAAGACCCAGTAACCCTCCATGATGTTGCAGGAGTAGATGTCGTGGGAGCGGAAGCGGTCATAGAGGTCGGGGCAGTCGTCCATGAACTCCATGGCTTGTCCCGCCATGTCCGGCCGGTTGTAGATCCTCATCTTGTAGGATCCTCGGTACTAGGAAGGCAACATTGGGATTATGTGATTGGGCTAAACCAGGGGTCTCAGACACGCGGCCCGCGAGATGTTTTTTTGCAGCCCCCACCTTAATATCAATCAATCAATCAATCAATGTTTACTTATATAGCCCTAAATCACTAGTGTCTCAAAGGGCTGCACAAACCACCACGACATCCTCGGTAGGCCCACATAAGGGCAAGGAAAACTCACACCCAGTGGGACATCGGTGACAATAATGACTATGAGAACCTTAGAGAGGAGGAAAGCAATGGATGTCGAGCGGGTCTAACATGATACTGTGAAAGTTCAATCCATAATGGATCCAACACAGTCGCGAGAGTCCAGTCCAAAGCGGATCCAACACAGCAGCGAGAGTCCCGTTCACAGCGGAGCCAGCAGGAAACCATCCCAAGCGGAGGCGGATCAGCAGCGCAGAGATGTCCCCAGCCGATACACAGGCAAGCAGTACATGGCCACCGGATCGGACCGGACCCCCTCCACAGGGGAGAGTGGGACATAGAAGAAAAAGAAAAGAAAAGAAACAGCAGATCAACTGGTCTAAAAAGGGAGTCTATTTAAAGGCTAGAGTATACAAATGAGTTTCAAGGTGAGACTTAAATGCTTCTACTGAGGTCGCATCTCGAACTGTTACCGGGAGGGCATTCCAGAGTACTGGAGCCCGAACGGAAAACGCTCTATAGCCCGCAGACTTTTTTTGGGCTTTGGGAATCACTAACAAGCCGGAGTCCTTTGAACGCAGATTTCTTGCCGGGACATATGGTACAATACAATCGGCAAAATATGAAAGTTTAATGTTAGTGCAGCCCGTGAGTTTTATATGACTGGCGCTTGACAGCGTTGTGTTATTTGGGTCCAAAATGGCTCTTTCAACCATACTTGCCAACCCTCCCGGATTTTCCGGGAGACTCACG
The DNA here is from genome assembly GCF_033978795.1 of Nerophis ophidion. Taxonomy (NCBI): domain Eukaryota; kingdom Metazoa; phylum Chordata; class Actinopteri; order Syngnathiformes; family Syngnathidae; genus Nerophis; species Nerophis ophidion. The sequence goes on from NC_084618.1 coordinate 73,548,664, forward strand.
AAATTCAGCGCCTCTCCCGAAAACCTCCCGGAAGAAATTTTCTCCCGAAAATCTTCCGAAATTCAGCCGGAGCTAGAGGCCACGCCCCCTCTAGCTCCATGCGGACATGAGTGGGGACGGCCTGTTTGCACGTCCGCTTTCCTGTTATATAAACAGCTTGCCTGCCCAATCACGTTACAACATCTACGGATTTTAATAGAAAACTGCACACACAAGGAGACAAAGCAGAAGAACGATGAAGTTACAGCCATGGTGACGCCGTCTGTCTTAGAGTGATTCTATGTTGTCTGTTGCCATCTCCTGGTGAATGTTGGCTACAGCGTTATGGGGTTGCTTTTGATTGGCCAACGATTTATGTGGTGTTGTGCACCTGACGGCAAGTGACTCTCGCCAGTATGCAAAATTGCAGAACAAAGGTTACTCAATTAGTGAAAGGTAAGTGTTTTTTTGTTTTTTTTAGTAACCAGCAAACACAGTACAGTTAGTAGAACAACTGTATTTTTATTACTGTGTATTTGATAGGTGCAGTCTGAAATTCAACTATTTATTTTATTTATATATGTAATAGAATAAATATATATAGCTAGAATTCACTGAAAGTCAAGTATTTCATACACACACACACATATATATATATATATATATATATATATATATATATTTATATGTATATATGAAATATGTATGAAATACTCGAGTTGGTGAATTGTACTCCTCCCCTCGTAACCACGCCCCTGCCCAAACCACGCCCCCAACCACGTCTCTGCCCCACCCCCGCCCAAGCCCCCCCACTCCTCCCCCCACCTCTAGGAATCGGAGGTCTCAAGGTTGACAAGTATGCTTTCAACGTTCTAAGTTGCCTACCCCTGCGTTAGTGGAAAAGCGGCAAATGAGTGAAAGCGACAGAGACGTTGCCACGGAGACGAGGGTTTTCTTACGTGCCTGCCTGCAGTGACACCGGGACACCTGTCCGTCAGTAATAACAGTCCCCGATAACCTGGACCAATTCAAACCGTTATTTGTTTTTTTTATTGTTTAATGGGGTGGGTGGGTGATGTTTGGTGGTAGCGGGGGTGTATATTGTAGCGTAGAGTTAGTGCTGCATGGGTTTCTGGGTATTTGTTCTGCTGGTTTATTTTGTGTTACGGTGCGGATGTTCTCCCGAAATGTGTTTGTCATTCTTGTTATGGTGTGGGTTCACAGTGTGGCGCATATTAGTAACAGTGTTACAGTGATTGTATTGTACCATATGTCCCGGCAAGAAATCTGCGTTCAAAGGACTCCGGCTTGTTAGTGATTCCCAAAGCCCAAAAAAAGTCTGCGGGCTATAGAGCGTTTTCCGTTCGGGCTCCAGTACTCTGGAATGCCCTCCCGGTAACAGTTCGAGATGCCACCTCAGTAGAAGCATTTAAGTCTCACCTTAAAACCATTTGTATACTCTAGCCTTTAAATAGACTCCCTTTTTAGACCAGTTGATCTGCTGTTTCTTTTCTTTTTCTTCTATGTCCCACTCTCCCCTGTGGAGGGGGTCCGGTCCGATCCGGTGGCCATGTACTGCTTGCCTGTGTATCGGCTGGGGACATCTCTGCGCTGCTGATCCGCCTCCGCTTGGGATGGTTTCCTGCTGGCTCCGCTGTGAACGGGACTCTCGCTGCTGTGTTGGATCCGCTTTGGACTGGACTCTCGCGACTGTGTTGGATCCATTATGGATTGAACTTTCACAGTATCATGTTAGACCCGCTCGACATCCATTGCTTTCCTCCTCTCCAAGGTTCCCATAGTCATCATTGTCACCGACGTCCCACTGGGTCATTATTGTCACCGATGTCCCACTGGGTGTGAGTTTTCCTTGCCCTTATGTGGGCCTACCGAGGATGTCGTGGTGGTTTGTGCAGCCCTTTGAGACACTAGTGATTTAGGGCTATATAAGTAAACATTGATTGATTGATTGATAACAGTGTTAAAGTTGTTTATACGGCCACCCTCAGTGTGACCTGTATGGCTATTGATCAAGTATGCTTGTGTTCACTCATGTGTGTGTGTGTGTGTGTGTGTAAAAGCCGCATATATTATGTGCCCACATGCTGTTTGTATGGTGGAAAAGCAGACGTGACGACAGTTTGTAGAGGACGCTAAATGCAGTGCCTTAAAGGCACGCCCCCAATATTGAAAATCGGGGGAAATTCAGGAGAATGGTTGCCCCGGGAGATTTTCGGGAGGGGCACTGAAATTCGAGAGTCGCCCGGAAAATCGTGAATGTTGGCAAGTAGGGTTAAACTCCACTTTGTCAACTCTTTGCCCTGAGATGATCTTCCACTTTAAATTCAAGGGAGCGCTGGCTTCCTTTAAGCAGCAACAGATGAGCAACAACTCTTAGGGGGCGTGACAGAAGTTGAGATTTTTTTTCTTTTTTTTTTTGCATTATTATCATCATCATCATCACACCCCCGTCTGGAAAAGTGCCAGAAGCCCTGAGCGTGTGATTAGCGGAATTAGAATGAAGGCACCGAGTCTTATGGGGTTGTATGATATTCCTTTTAAAGGCTGACTGCTTCTCCTTGTGGGCCTCGCAGCCAAGCCTTTCATGCTCTGACCTGCCAAAAGGATCTCTAAATGGAATCAAAAGGCGGCCGTGATTGACATCCATTTTGAAAAGGCGGCATTTGATGTGCAAGGTGAGCCGAGCGCGCGCGGCGGGACTCGCGGTCCAAGCTGTCGGTTTGATTGACTTACGGGGGGGAACATCTGGCAGGAGCGGATGCAGTCGTTGAAGCCCATCCAGGTGCGGTGGTCGGGGTACTCTCCCGGGCTGAGGATGTACTGGTAGCCCGAGTAGTTGGCCTTCTCGTAGGCCACCCAGTGACCGCCGCTCACCCGGACCGAGTTGCAGCAGCTGAAGTGCCGGAAGGTGTCCGCGCAGTCGCTGCTGCACTCCCAGTGGCGGCCCTGGAAGTTGCGGCCTTCGTAGAAGACGATCTTGAAGGAGAAGAGGGACCGTTGATTGTTATTCCTTAAATGAGCTGTAGGGGGCACTGCTCTGCTTTGAATAAGCAATCACAGGTCCAACGATATGACAACACATTAGCTGTACCAATAGATCCAGGGTTGAACATAGGAAAGAAACTACCAGCCCAGCAGGCACGAGACATTGATACAACATTGATTACACGTACATGTCCTTCAAAACTGACTTTGAAACAACGCTGCATTGTTACCATCAATTGACTTACGTGGACCCCCGACTATGGACACAAAACAAGGACAACTCATCACTGTAGATCAGGGGTCCCCAACGCGGTGCCCGTAAGGACCAGATGAGTCGCCCGCTGGCCAGTTCTAAAAATAGCCCAAATAGCAGCACTTACCAGTGAGCTGCCTCTATTTTTTAAATTGTATTTATTTACTAACAAGCTGGTCTCACTTTGCTCGACATTTTTAATTCTAAGAGAGACAAAACTCAAATAGAATTTGAAAATCCAAGAAAATATTTTAAAGACTTGGTCTTCACTTGTTTAAGTAAATTCCTTTATTTTTTTATTTTGCTTCTTAAAAGTTTCAGAAAGACAATTTTAGAGAAAAAATACAACCTTAAAAATGATTTTAGGATTTTTAAACACATATACCTTTTTACCTTTTAAATTCCTTCCTCTTCTTTCCTGACAATTTAAATTAAAAAAATCTTATTGTAAAGAATAATAAACACATTTTAATTTAATTCTTCATTTTAACTTGTGTTTTTTCCACGAAGAATCCATCCATCCATCCATTTTCTACCGCTTATTCCCTTTTTGCGGTCGCGGGGGGCGCTGGCGCCTATCTCAGCTACAATCGGGCGGAAGGCGGGGTACACCCTGGACAAGTCGCCACCTCATCACAGGGCCAACACAGATAGACAGACAACATTCACACTCACATTCACACACTAGGGCCAATTTAGTGTTGCCAATCAACCTATCCCCAGGTGCATGTCTTTGGAAGTGGGAGGAAGCCGGAGTACTCGGAGGGAACCCACGCATTCACGGGGAGAACATGCAAACTCCACACAGAAAGATCCCGAGCCTGGATTTGAACCCAGGACTGCAGGAACTTCGTATTGTGAGGCAGACGCACTAACCCCTCTTCCACCGTGAAGCCCATATTACACGTACATGTCCTTCAAAACTGACTTTGAAACAACGCTGCATTGTTACCATCAATTGACTTACGTGGACCCCCGACTATGGACACAAAACAAGGACAACTCATCGCTGTAGATCAGGGGTCCCCAACGCGGTGCCCGTAAGGACCAGATGAGTCGCCCGCTGGCCTGTTCTAAAAATAGCCCAAATAGCAGCACTTACCAGTGAGCTGCCTCTATTTTTTAAATTGTATTTATTTACTATCAAGCTGGTCTCACTTTGCTCGACATTTTTAATTCTAAGGGAGACAAAACTCAAATAGAATTTGAAAATCCAAGAAAATATTTTCAAGACTTGGTCTTCACTTGGGGCTTCACGGTGGGAGAGGGGTTAGTGCGTCTGCCTCACAATACGAAGTTCCTGCAGTCCTGGGTTCAAATCCAGGCTCGGGATCTTTCTGTGTGGAGTTTGCATGTTCTCCCCGTGAATGCGTGGGTTCCCTCCGGGTACTCCGGCTTCGTCCCACTTCCAAAGACATGCACCTGGGGATAGGTTGATTGGCAACACTAAATTGGCCCCAGTGTGTGAATGTGAGTGTGAATGTTGTCTGTCTATCTGTGTTGGCCCTGCGATGAGGCGGCGACTTGTCCAGGGTGTACCCTGCCTTCCGCCCGATTGTAGCTGAGATAGGCGCCAGCTCCCCCCGTGACCGAAAGGGAATAAGTGGTAGTAAATGGATGGATGGATGGTCTTCACTTGTTTAAATAAATTCATTTATTTTTTTATTTTGCTTCTTAAAACTTTCAGAAAGACAATTTTAGAGAAAAAATACAACCTTAAAAAAGATTTTAGGATTTTTAAACACATACACCTTTTTACCTTTTAAATTCCTTCCTCTTCTTTCCTGACAATTTAAATCTATTTTTTTTAATGTAAAGAATAATAAATACATTTTAATTTAATTCTTCATTTTAGCTTCTGTTTTTTCGACAAAGAATATTTGTGAAATATTTATTGAAACTTATGATTAAAATTTAAAAAAAATTAATCTGGCAAATCTAGAAAATCTTTAGAATCAAATTTAAATCTTATTTCAAAGTCTTTTGAATTTCTTTTACATTTTTTGCTCTGAAAAATCTAGAAGAAATAATGATTTGTCTTTGTTAGAAATATAGCTTGGTCCAATTTGTTATATAGTCTAACAAAATGCAGATTGGATTTTAACCTATTTAAAACATGTCATCAAAATTCTAAAATTAATTCTAATCAGGAAAAATTACTAGTAATATTCCATAAATTATTTTTTTTTATTTTTTCAAAAAGATTCGAATTAGCTAGTTTTTCTCTTCTTTTTTTTGGTTGTATTTTGAATTTTAAAGAGTCGAAATTGAAGATAAACTATGTTTCAGAATTTAATTTTCTTTTTTTCCCCATTTTTTCCTCTTTTAAATCGTTCAATTAAAGGTTTTTACATAATTTATTCTTAACAAAAAACCTTCCGTAAAAGGAAAAAAAATGTACGGCGGAATGACAGACAGAAATACCCTTTTTTTTTTTAATACATATATACATAGATTTATTTATTAAAGGTAAATTGAGCAAATTGGCTATTTCTGGCAATTTATTGAAGTGTGTATCAAACTGGTAGCCCTTCGCATGAATCAGTACCCAAGAAGTAGCTCTTGGTTTCAAAAAGGTTGGTGACCCCTGCTGTAGATTATATCAACAACACAAATCTTACCAAAGTAGTAAGGACACCTTACCCTAAAAAACACGACTACCAATGAAACCAAAATCTGTCACCACAAGCACCCTGACTGTGTGCTGTTTATTTTATGAGACACATACACCACATGGTGGCGCTGTTAAAGCTACTATATGTCTAGATGGTGCTCACGTTTGAACAGGCATTGTATCCCACCCTTTTCCGGGTTCGACCATGTAAGCAACAGATAAAAAGGATAACGTTACGTTGTAAACTGTTTAGAAGAACGTATGTCATGATCCGTTGCCCGGATCATGTTTTCTTTAGTTGTTGACTCCCTCAGTTCTGTTTTCAGCACCCCTGGGTTTGTGTTTTAGTTGTCATTGGTGCTGATTAGTTTCACCTGCCTCTGATTAGGGTTCGGGACGCCCACTTGCTCCTGGGCAGTAATCATATATCTACTTATTCCTGTTTTTCGCCACACACGGGCTGGCCGTCTTGTTTGCTGTAAGCAACAAGTTAGGTTTGTGTATATCTTGCTTTTAGTGCCTATGCCTGTTTATCTTTGGATTCCTGTGCTAAGTTTCGCCTTAGCTCCCCGTGCTATTGGCACGCTTGTTTGTATTTTTGTATGATTTGTGTGAATAAATCAGCATCTTACCTGCACTTTGCCTCCCGTGTTCCTGCTGCAATTTGGGAGAACGATCCGTACAGTAAAATGCGGCGCCGATCACTTTTGTAAATGTGAGAAATATACACATTAATTTGCTAAATTTGTTCTTTCTGTCACTACGCGATCGGTACCAGAAGACATGATCAGTTTACGCATGCGCGAAGACTCTACATCACTTCCTGTTAACTTGTTTTAGGGCAGTTATGTTCGTATCTTACCATGAATTGATTAATGTGGACCCCGACTTAAACAAGTTGAAAAACTTATTGGGGTGTTGCCATTTAGTGGTCAATTGTACGGAATATGTACTGTACTGTGCAATCTACGAATAAAAGTTGCAATTAATCAATCAATATTTGTATTTGTAAATTGAGACAACGTTGGTGTCCAAACTAAGATCCACGTTATGGTTGGGAAATGACCGAATTTCAATGGTCAAATCAACGTCACAACCTGATATTTAATACACGTCTTCAGTAAAGCATGTTGTTTTAACGTTGTATTTGTGTTGTTGGACAGTGGTTCTCAACCTTTTTTCAGTGATGTACCCCCTGTGAACATTTTTTTAATTCAAGTACCCCCTAATCAGAGCAAAGCATTTGTGGTTGAAAAAAAGAGATAAAGAAGTAAAATACAGCACTATGTCATCAGTTTCTGATTTATTCAATCGTATAACAGTGCAAAATATTGCTCATTTCTGGTGGTCTTTCTTGAACTATTTGGAAAAAAAGATATAAAAATAACTAAAACCTTGTTGAAAAATAAACAATTGATTCAATTATAAAAAATAAAGATTTCTACACATAGAAGTAATCATCAACTTAAAGTGCCCTCTTTGGGGATTGTAATAGAGATCCATCTGGATTCATTCGAAACATTTCTTCACAAAAAAATAAATCTTTGACATCAATATTTATGGAACATGTCCACAAAAAATCTAGCTGTCAACACTGAATATTGCATTGTTGTATTTCTTTTCACAGTTTATGAACTTACATTCATATTTTGTTGAAGTTTTATTCAATAAATATATATATAAAGGATTTTTGAATTGTTGCTATTCTTTTAACATATTTTTAAAAAATCTCACGTACCCCTTGGCATACCTTCAAGTACACCCAGGGGTACACGTACCCCCATTTGAGAACCACTGTTGTAGGATATCGGTTGGGAAATGACCAAATTTCAATAGTCAAATCAACGTCACAACTTTCATCCATTTCCTACCGCTTGTCCCTATCTCTGCTGCATTCAGGCAGAAGTGAAGTGAAGGGAATCATATTTATATGACATAACTCGTCAAGTTTGGAGGAAGAAGAATACCGAGTTGCATCCCAAGAACACCATAACTACTGTGAAGCATGGGGATGGAAACATCATGCTTTGTGGCTGTTTTTCTGCTAAGGGGACAGGACGATTGATCAGCGTTAAGGAAAGAATGAATGGGGCCATGTATCGTGAGATTTTGAGCCAAAACCTTCTTCCATCAGTGAGAGCTTTGAATGGTTGGCCAAATACTTATTTTCCACCATAATTTACGAATAAATTCTTTAAAATTCCTACAATGTGAATATCTGGATTTTTTTTTCACATTCTGTCTCTCACAGTTAAAGTGTACCTATGATGAAAATTACAGACCTCTGTCATCATTTAAGTGGGAGAACTTGCACAATCGGTGGCTGACTAAATACTTCTTTGCCCCACTGTATATATATATATATATATATATATATATATATATATATATATATATATATATATATATATACGTACTAATTGACTGTAAGTGTGTGCACTAGATGTCACGTTATCGATGGAACAATGCATGTTTTAGACAGTTTGTTTGATTTTTTTTAACTGTGGTTGTTAAAGGGGAACATTATCACCAGACCTATGTAAGCGTCAATATATACCTTGATGGTGCAGAAAAAAGACCATCTATTTTTTTAACCGATTTACGAACTCTAAATGGGTGAATTTTGGCAAATTAAACGCCTTTCTGTTTATCGCGCTGGAGACGATGACGTCAGAATGTGACGTCGCCGATTTTCATTTTCAACACATTACAAACACCGGGTCTCAGCTCTGTTATTTTCCGTTTTTTTGACTATTTTTTGGAACCTTGGAGACATCATGCCTCGTCGGTGTGTTGTCCGAGGTTGTAACAACACTAACAGGGAGGGATTCAAGTTGCACCACTGGCCCCAAGATGCGAAAGTGTCTGCCGCCAGACCCCCATTGAATGTAAAGGGAGTGTCTCCACATTTTACCGGCGATGCTAAGGCAGACATGGCACAGAGATGTATGGATAACCTGTAGATGCATTTGCAACTATATTACGTTTCCTTCCACCCACATTTAATGCGAAAAAAACACTTACCAATCGACGGATTTAAGTTGCTCCAGTGACCCGAGATGCGAAAGTCCTGATCGTTTGGTCCGCACATTTTACCGGCGATGCTAACACAGCTATTCGCCCATGCTATGGCTATGAATAGCGTCAATAGCTATTCGCTCAATAGCTTCAGTTTCTTCTTCAATATTTTCATACTCCAACCATCTGTTTCAATACATGCGTAATCTGTTGAATCGCTTAATTCGCTGAAATCCGAGTTTGAATCCGAGCTAATGTCACTATATCTTGCTGTGGAATTCCCATTGTTTGTTTACATCGGCAGCCACTGTGTGACGTCACAGGGAAATGGCCAGTGTCTTCGCAGAGAGCGAAAATAAGGCACTTTAAAGCTTTATTTAGGGATATTCCGAGACCGGTAAAATTTTGAAAAAAACTTCAAAAAATACAACAAGCCACTGGGAACTGATTTTTATTGTTTTTAACCCTTTTGAAATTGTGATAATGTTCCCCTTTAAAAAAAATTTATTAATCAAAAGCAGTGTTTTTTTTTACCTAAGGGTCCAATTACTTCACATCAAATATAACATTTTTAAAAAAGCATTGGGGAAAATATTGCAACAGGGTTTAATCTGTGGGAAAAAGGGCATACAACATGAAAAAGAAAAAAACTTTACGGCAACGGATACAACTTAAGTCGATCTATAGATATTTAAGGCTTGAAAGTAAGAGAAAAAAAAAAAGATTTATTTTCTATCACTAATGGCGCCTCAATGGGTTTAAAAATGAAAAATATCACAATGGCCCCCGCACGATTTCATTTCTCACTGTGCGGCCCTCAGTGGAAATAGTTTGGACACCCCTGTCAAAGGCAACATTTTCTAAGTCAAATTATTGCGCGTAGAAGATTATGTAGGAGGAGGACAAGTATTTTGGCTCTGGTAGTTTGACGGAATATTTTGCTCCCATGTCTGCTTGAAGAGCGTGTCTGTGGGGGAGCAGTCAAAAACAGGAGTGGTGGAACTTTCAAGCAAGTTCCTAAAACGTAATAGTTTCCCCCCGTTTCTTTGCTACGTTGTCAACTTTTTTGTAACCGTCTATGTTGCCGAATAATTATGATGCTTATTGCTTTTTTTTGATGGCGTTCTGGTTGGATGAAAGTTACCTGATTGCGATTTATTTCCACAGTCGAGGCCTGGGTCCTATACGAAAAATGTGGAACTGCACTGTTCACACTGACATGAAAAAATCCGATCTAGGTCGCTTTGGGCAAAAAAAAATTAGAATTGACCTGCAGTGTGAACAAGGCCCTTGTAGATCAGGCACTTGGTATCAATACCAAGTTTCGATTACGCTTGCACCTCCTGGTACCCCAGCACCTCCAAAACCCTCAAATCTAGACTCCAAACATCCCAGAATAAGCTAATCCGGTTACTTTTAGACCTCCACCCCAGATCACACCTCAATCCAACCCACTTCTCCAAAGTGGGCTGGCTCAGGGTGGAGGACAGAGTCAAACAACTTGCACTGAGCCTAGTCTATAAAATCCGCTACACCTCCCTGATACCGAAGTACATGTCCAACTACTTCCTTAACGTAAATGACCGCCATAACCACAACACCAGGGGGAGCTCCACAAACCACGTTAAACCCAGATTCCGATCTAACAAAGGTCTTAACTCATTCTCTTTCTATGCCACATCAATGTGGAATGCACTCCCAACAGGTGTAAAAGTAAGTGCATCTCTATATTCCTTCAAAACCGCTCTAAAACAACACCTCCAGGCAACTTCAACACTTTACTAATACCCTCCTCCATTCACATCCCATCTCCCTGGATTATAAACAACTCAAATGTACTTCTAATGTACTTGTTCTTATGCTATCTAAACTCACTATGTTCTCTGCTGGCTGTACATATCCTACTAAATAAGACCTACACTGTTTCAATGTCCACATTTCTCTGTTGATGCAATTGTTGATGACTGAAGTACTGATATCAACCAAAGCTCCTCATCCCACCCCCCGGATTGTAAATAATGTAAATAATTAAATGTACATACTATGATGATTAACTTGTGTGATGACTGTATTATGCTGATAGTATATATTTGTACCATGAATTGATTAACGTGGACCCCGACTTAAACAAGTTGAAAAACTTATTCGGGTGTTACCATTTACTGGTCAATTGTACGGAATATGTACTGTACTGTGCAAACTACTAATAAAAGTATCAATCAATAATGTTGATATCTGTATCGATCCGCCCACCTCTGTTTATATTCAATAGCTCTATCTTAGCTATTTTTTAATGTGCGCTGCTAAGGTGTGTATTGTATCATGTTTAGCTATTCCTTGTCCTCCAGTGATAATAATACTTGTAAGAAACACAGTTAATTTTCCGCCATGATGCTGATAACCAGTGATTTTGAAGCCTGCTAGTGAGGATGCTACATTGTAAATTTGTGGGACATAGCTAGAATGTCTCACAATATAAGACTAATATCAAAAACGCTATACAAAGGGGTCAAAATTACGGCTCGCGGGCCAAGTGCTGTCCACAAAATTCTTTAATATGGCCTGCAAGGCCTCAATTGTTTGATAAAAGAATCCCATCCACGGAGAGATATGGTTTGTTTTACTAATTTGAAAGTATTGATACTGCTTTTCCCTCAGGGTACTCCGGCTTCCTCCCACTTCCAAAGACATGCACCTGGGGATAGGTTGATTGGCAACACTAAATTGGCCCTAGTGTGTGAATGTGAGTGTGAATGTTGTCTGTCTATCTGTGTTGGCCTTGTGATGAGGTGGCGACTTGTCCAGGGTGTACCCTGACTTCCGCCCAATTGTAGCTGAGATAGGCACTAGCGCCCACCGCGACCCCGAAAGGGAATAAGCGGTAGAAAATGGATGGATGGATGGTCTTCACTTGTTTAAATAAATTCATTTATTTTTTTATTTTGCTTCTTAAAACTTTCAGAAAGACAATTTTAGAGAAAAAATACAACCTTAAAAAAGATTTTAGGATTTTTAAACACATATACCTTTTTACCTTTTAAATTCCTTCCTCTTCTTTCCTGACAATTTAAATCTATTTTTTTTTATTGTAAAGAATAATAAATACATTTGAATTTAATTCTTCATTTTAGCTTCTGTTTTTTCGACGAAGAATATTTGTGAAAATGGATGGATACTGCTTTTATGCCGCCATCTAGTGGACAACATGAGCAGTTCGGATCAATGACATGAAAGCACAGCATTTAGATATATGACCCAATGCAAACAACTTTCCCTAGTCATGGTGAAAAAAAAAATCCAACAAACATGGTGGTCACGCATAACACAACCTGCTCACTGAACTTTGTGGACATTATAAAAAAAAATCCCATGCACCATAAAAAATTCAAGATTTCACCCATTTAAACCCTTTACAAAGCATGATGGGAAAAAGCAAAACACTCGCCACACTTATCCATATTTGCCGCAATTTAGCCGCGTGATATTTCTGCTCGATTACACAACTTTAAGGAGATTGTCACGGAAGTAAACAAGGTAGAAGTTGAACTTTCACATACTCCTAATATCCAGTTATATATGATATTAAATCATTATATAGACCAGATTTTTTTTAGCCCAATGCGGCCTTTAGTCAAAAAGTTTGGACACCCCTGCCTATCGGCTGCCAATAGTATATTTTCTATATCGTGCAAACACAACAACAGTGTTGTGGTCCACCATTGTTGCTTTGCGTTCTATATGGAAACACGATTAAAAAAAAAAAATAAAAAAAAAATCTAATCTAACGAGCAAATAAGCACGAGGAGTAGTCCCAAACCAAGCGTGTGAGTTCATACCTTTCCCATGGTCAGATGGATGTGAGCCCACACACTTTACACCACCTTTTATACCTCGGGCCCCTTTTTGTCCCACAATGCTGCCTTACCCACTCTCTGCTAGAGGTTACCTATAGAAAGGAGCGCACAAACGCCGCTTGTGCTGATCTGTGTTGACCATGTGACGCAGCCTGTTACGGCAAAAAAAAAAAAAAAAAAAAAAAAAAAAAAGGACAAAGGGCTTTTAGGCGCCTCCAAACAACAAAGCGTTAAAACGTGATTTTCACATTTATATTTCTGGAAAATGCCCACTTATTGTTGGGTTTTTGTGCCTGCACTTTGGCTTCATTTTATCTGGCAGTCGTGTTAGTATGATTTTGAGCTGTGTGAGAAAGGTAAAGACATTCCCTTTAAATTGCTAAAGCTGCAATACCAAAAAACATATACCGTATTTCCTTGAATTGCCGCCGGGGCGCTAATTTAAAACCTCTTCTCACTCCCGCGCTTACCAAAGGCATGCGGTAAAAGTAAGCATGCACTAATTATTTTAAAACCTTTTCTCACTCCGGCACTTACCAAAGGTATACAGTAAAAATTTGACTGTGATGTAGGCTTGGACCTTAAATCCTACTGAATAGCTCTTAATCTTCTTCCCTTTATGCGATTTCAAATTGCCGGAATTGAAATCGGCCTCTTACATTCTGAAAATTATGACAGGGGAAGTGTCACTCGTGACATCACGAGTTTGACCAGGCGGTGATACTAAGCATGCGCTAATTATTTTGGGAAGCGAGTTTGACCCGGCAGTAATTCAAGGCAGGCGCATACTATATGCCCTGCGGCAATTCAAGGATCCAATCCAAAAATAAAAGAACACTACCGATGGCTTGCATATTATTAGTGGTTTGAGATACCCGATCGATACCGGAAGACCTGATCAGTACAGGCATACACAAAGACTATAAGACAATAAACAATGGGTGCAAAACTAACCAAAATAAACCATGATAAAACAAACATTTACTGTAAAATTTCCACTCTCGCTGGGATGCCAATTGACGAGATGCTCACATAATACCGTTTGGATGACGATTCAATACCAATCCTCAAAAAGTTGCCGCAACTAGCATCTTGTTTGTCTTTTTCACCGTCACGCGGGTAGTCAAAGTCGACCAGCCTCTCGGTCTATGGCCACATTTGTCTACTACCAGCTGAGAGATGCATGGAATGTAATCCACAATTTACTTTTACCAAGTTTGAGTATTGTTTATGTCAACTGTCGGAAAAAAAATGTTTATAAGTTATCACACAACTTGTTTATCAAGCAAAAGGCGGACGGCTTGAAAACCTCCACTTTGTCCGATGCAATGCGCCGTGGAGGTGTCGGTTTCTTTGATCTATTGGACTGCTACAGGAAGGAACCGAAATCTACAAGCAGAGAAGGGGGCAAACCTGACACCGCTCCAAGCACCTTATTGTTTGAACTCTTTATGACCCAGTGCAGCAGCGGTTTACGACCCACTCCCATTAGAAGCAGCTGCAGCTATGTAATCAAAAAATGCCCAAATAATGAGGAAGCGTGTGGAACCCTTTCCTCAGAGCAGCGGGGTGACACATTACGAGGGTGCAGGTCCACACGCGCTCTCCTCATGAGCTAAATTGAATCCTGTCTCTGTTTGATTCCTTGCTTCTTGTCTTGTTTAATAGATCGTTTGGTGTTTGAACCTGACATCAACAATAGAAGCGTAAGCTAGCATTAGCTCACTGCTATCAATGCTGCTAAAAAAGGCCGTCTGGGTTGGCGCTTATCCAAACAATATCACTCATATTTGGTTAAATTTCAGGTCATGACATGTAAATGGTGTATATTTGGCGGTTTCTGGATGTTATTTAGAGGGTATAATGGGTTCCAACAGACAACCCTCGATCTGTTGACTCAATTGTTAGCTCTTTATTTACGATTTTGAATGCATTAATAAAGCCAAGAATTTGTGTTCTTGTCTTACTTAAGGATTGTGAATGATAAACAGTAAATCTCATTCTAATTTGTGCGTATTTGCGATTTCTTTGCCATTTAAGACTGATTGATTGATTGAAACTTTTATTAGTAGATTGCACAGTACAGTACATATTCCGTACAATTGACCACTAAATGGTAACACCCCAATAAGTTTCTCAACTTGCTTAAGTCGGGGTCCACGTTAATCAATTCATGGTAAGATACGAACATAACTTCTGTAAAACAAGTTAACAGGAAGTGATGTAGAGTCTTCGCGCATGCGTAAACTGATCATGTCTTCTGGTACCAATCGTGTAGTGACAGAAAGAACAAATTTAGCAAATTAATGTGTATATTTCTCACATTTACAAAAGTGATCGGCGCCACATTTTACTGTACGGATCGTTCTCCCAAATTGCAGCAGGAACTCGGGAGGCAAGGTGCAGGTAAGATGCTGATTTATTCTCACAAATCATTCAAAAATACAAACAAGCGTGCCAATAGCACGGGGAGCTAAGGCGAAACTTAGCACAGGAATCCAAAGATAAACAGGCATAGGCACTAAAAGCAAGATATACACAAACCTAACTTGTTGCTTACAGCAAACAAGACAGCCAGCCCGTGTGTGGCGAAAAACAGGAATAAGTAGATATCTGATTACTGCCCAGGAGCAAGGGAGCGTCCCGAACCCTAATCAGAGGCAGGTGAAACTAATCAGCACCAATGACAACTAAAACACAAACCCAGGGGTGCTGAAAACAAAACTGAGCGAGTCAAAAACTAAAGAAAACATGATCCGGGCAACGGATCATGACATACGTTCTTCCAAACATTTTACAACGTAACGTTATCCTTTTATCTCTTGCTTACATGGTCGAACCCGGAAGAGGGCGGAATGTAATGCCTGTTCAAACGTGAGCACCATCTAGGCAACCTTTACCACTCAAAGAGCCATTTTGACCCGTTTCACAAAATAAAGAAAAAAAATGGGAGCCACAAAACTCTTATGAAATTTAAAAAGAAAATAACACTGCATAAAGAGTTTTTTTTTTTTTTTTTGCTTTGTGCTATGTGTTAACCAGGGGTCTCAGACACGCGGCCCGCACCTTGATAAGAAAATTTAATGTTAGTGCGGCCCGCGAGTTTTATATGAATGCCGCTTGACAGCATTACACTTGCCAACCCTCCCAAATTTTCCGTGAGGTTCTGAATTCCCATAGCAACTTTTCTCGCAAATATCTACTGATGTTCACCCAGATAACAATAATAATGGCGTGCTATGAAAGCAATGTCTTTGACGCCTTCTAAAATATGTACAAACGGCTTGCCAGCTCAGTAACATGTTATACGTGGCTTCCGCAGACACACGTGCACGACTGCAAGGCACAGTTGTTCAACAGCCATACAGGTCACACTGAAGGTTGTGATATAAACAACTTTAACACTCTTACTAATATGCACCACACTGTGAACCCACACCAAAGAAGAATGACAAACACTTTTCGGGAGAACATCCTCACTGTAACACGACATAAATACAACAGAACAAATACCCAGAATCCCATGCAGCCCTAACTATTCCTGACGGGGGTGTATAATGTAGCCAGGAAGAGTTAGGGCTGCATGGCGCATATTAGTAAGAGTGTTAAAGTTGTTTATATCACAACCTTCAATGTAACCTGTATGGCTGTTGATCAAGTATGCCTTGCAAAATGCATGCGTCCGGCCGGCACGCAGATAGCGGGCGCGATGACATGTTTTACAGGACGTTAAAAGTATAGCCATCACGGCACGCACTCAATGTTGTAGTCCGGGTGAAAATCGGAAAACGTTAGCCCTGGGTGATTTCCGGGAGAGGTACCAAAACCTGGAAACCTCCCGAAATAATCGGGGGGTTGGCGATTATGCAACTGAGCCACATCAGAGTGGCCAAAGAGCCGCGTGTTGCCGACCCCTGATCTAGGCGTATAGTAGCTTTAACAGTGCCACCATGTGGTGTGTGTGTCTCATAAAATAAACAGCAGACAGTCAGGGTGCTTGTTGTGACAGATTTTGGTTTCATTGGTTGTCGTGTTTTTCAGGGTTAGGTGTCCTTACTACTTTGGTAAGATTTGTGTTGTTGATATAATCTACTGTGATGTGTTGTCTTTGTTTTTGTGTCCATAGCCTGCAGCGGTGATGCCAGACACAAGCGTTTCATATGCGTGCACACAAGTGGTCTTTGAATAAAAGCAAAGGTTGAGGGCATCTTTGTACAAAATGCATTGTGTGCCCCCAAAGCCCTCCCTCCCCTTTCGGCCCCCACAGCCTGATGCCAGAAAGGTCATCCTTTTGCCTTTTATGGGGATAAAGAGCCGGCGCCCCCTTTCTCTCTTTTTGTTGTTGTTGGACCAAAAGACAATAGTCCATTCTGTTGCAAAGTGTGAAGGGAAGATCGGCACGGTGCATACAGACAATAGCGGAAGGGATCCTTGGGCAACTCACAATTCGATTCTGATTTTTGGGGTGACAATTTGATTCTGATTCGATTCTTGTAATTTATGATTTGTTATTATAATAAAACCTTTTCGAAACATGTTACAAGCTATAAAAAAAAATCCTCTTGGCTGCTTTTGTTTACAAAAATCACAAATATTAATCACTCTAATAAACAAAAACAGAACAAACCCAACGCTAACCCACTTCCTACTTTAAGATATAAAGGATAGGCATTAAGGATAGCCATTTATATATATATGTGTATGTATATATATATATATATATATATATACATACACACATGTATATATACATGTATATATATGTGTGTGTGTATATATATATATATATATATATATATATATATATATATATATATATATATATATATATATATATATATATAAGGGTGGAGTGCCATCTCCGGGTTGGGGAGGAGACCCTGCCCCAAGTGGAGGAGTTCAAGTACCTAGGAGTCTTGTTCACGAGTGGATCGTGAGATCGACAGGCGGATCGGTGCAGCGTCTTCAGTAATGCGGACGTTGTACCGATCCGTTGTGGTGAAGAAGGAGCTGAGCCGGAAGGCAAAGCTCTCAATTTACCGGTCGATCTACGTTCCCATCCTCACCTATGGTCATGAGCTTTGGGTCATGACCGAAAGGATAAGATCACGGGTACAAGCGGCCGAAATGAGTTTCCTCCGCCGTGTGGCGGGGCTCTCCCTTAGAGATAGGGTGAGAAGCTCTGCCATCCGGGAGGAACTCAACGTAAAGCCGCTGCTCCTCCACATGGAGAGGAGCCAGATGAGGTGGTTCGGGCATCTGGTCAGGATGTCACTCAAACGCCTCCCGAGGGAGGTGTTTAGGGCACGTCCAGCTGGTAGGAGGCCACGGGGAAGACCCAAGACACGTTGGGAAGACTATGTCTCCCGGCTGGCCTGGGAACGCCTCGGGATCCCCCGGGAAGAGCTAGACGAAGTGGCTGGAGATAGGGAAGTCTGGGCTTCCCTGCTTAGGCTGCTGCCCCCGCGACCCGACCTCGGATAAGCAGAAGATGATGGATGGATGGATGGATATATATATATATATATATATATATATATATATATATATATATATATATACATATATATATATATATACATATGTATATACTCACAGCGTCTTACCTGCACTATGGCCTCCCGTGTTCCTGCTGCATTTTGGGAGAACGTCCGCGCAGTAAAATGCGACCCCGACGTGACGGCGTATGTCACAATCCGTTTTCAAATCCTCTCAATCTCGAAGATCACTTTTGTAAATGGTAATTTGCTAAATTTGTTTCTTTCAGTCACTACGCGATCGGTACCGGAAGACATGATCAGTTTACGCATGCGCGAAGACTCTAAATCACTTCCTGTTAGCTTGTTTTACAGAAGTTATGTCCGTATCTTACCATATATACACCATATACATTATATATATACACACATACGTATATACACACACACATATATATATATATATATATATATATACAAATATAGATATATACACACACACACACACACATATACGTATATATATACACATATATAGATATATACATACATACCTACATACATACATACATATATATATATATATATATGGTTGGCATGTTGTGTAAATGGTAAATAAGAATACAATGATTTACAAATCCTTTTCAACTTACATTCAATTGACTGGCTTGCAAAGACAAGATACCTTACGTTCGAACTGAAAAACCTTTTTCCATCCATCCATTTTCTACCGCTTGTCACTTTTGGGGTGGCGGTGGGTACTGGAGCCTATCTCAGCTGCATTTGGGCAGAAGGCGGGTGTACACCATGGACAAGTCGCCACCTCATCGCAGGAAAAACCTTTTTATTTTTTGCATATATTAGCTCTTTTGGAATTTGATGCCTGCAACATGACTGAGAAATTTGAGGAATGCTCATCCAACACTTATTTGGAAAGTCCCACAGGTGAATAGGCTAATTGGGAAAAGGTGGGTTCCATGATTGGGTATAAAAGCAGCTTCCGTGAAATCCTCAGTCAATCACAAACAAAGATAGGGCGAGGGTCACCAATTTGTGAACAAATGCGTGAGCAAACTGTTTAAGAACAGCATTTGTCAAACAGCTATTGCAGGGAATTTCGGGATTTCACCATCTACGGTCTATAACTTCATCAAAAGGTACAGATAATTGGAGAATTGATTGATTGAAACGTTATTAATAGATTGCACAGTACAGTACATATTCCGTACAATTGACCACTAAATGGTAACACCCCAATAAGTTTTTCAATTTGTTTAAAGGGGAACATTATCACAATTTCAGAAGGGTTAAAACCAATAAAAATCAGTTCCCAGTGGCTCATTTTATTTTTTGAAATTTTTTTCAAAATTTTACCCATCACGCAATATTCCGAAAAACTGCTTCAAAGTGCCTGATTTTCACCATCGGTAAATCCACCCGTCCATTGTCCTGTGACGTCACTGCGTGATGCCAATACAAACACACATGGCGGATAGAACAGAAAGATATAGCGACATTAGCTCGGATTTCAGTGGTTTAAGCGATTCAACAGATTACGCATGTATTGAAACGGATGGTTGGAGTGTGGAGGCAGACAGCGAAAAGGAAATTGAAGAAGAAACTGAAGCTATTGAGCCATATCAGGACAGACAGCGGCAACGAGGACGAATTCGGCGATCGCCTTCTATCCAACGATTGTATCTTTTGACCACTGGTGCAACTTGAATCGGTCGATTGGTAAGTGTTTGTTTGGCATTCAATGTAGGTGGAGAGAAAGGCTGGATGCAAATATAGCTACAAATGAGGCATAATGATGCAATATGTACATACAGCTAGCTTAAATAGCATGTTAGCATCAATTAGCATGCCGTGACCCTTTATATGTCTGATTAGCACACTCCACGTAAGTCAACTTGAATCCGTCCCTGTTCGTGTTACACTCTCCGACAACATTATGTCTCCAAAGTACGGAAAACAGTCGAAAAAAACGGAAATTAACAGAGCTGATTTGACTTGGTGTGTGTATTGTGTTTGAGAAAAATGGCGGATTGCTTCCTGTTGTGACGTCACGGGTGAAAGGTCATTTCTCCGACAGCGAACAATTGAAAGGTGTTTAAATCGCCAAATTCACCCTTTTAGAGTTCGGATATCGGTGAAAAAAAACATAAAGTCTTTGTTCTGCAACATCAAGGTATATATTGATGCTAACATAGGTCTGGTGATAATGTTCCCCTTTAAGTCGGGGTCCACGTTAATCATTGCACGGCTGAAAACTAACATTGAATGCCCGTGAAGTTGAATCCCTCAGTCGGTATGCCGTCAAAAACTGGGTCGATAGTGCAATAGTTGGTTTGAATGAGTAGTCTTCTTCTACTCACCCCACTGCTGCTTCATTGTGACACGTTTGTCTCGCTGTTGCTCTCTGTTGGGCGGCGGGGAGTACTGCATCATGAGCATCTGGTCTCATCGAGCTTATTTGAGTGATGTTCGGCGGGCGCCACATGGAACGCTTTGGCTGGTCGGACGTGTTTCCCGCAGGCCGTCAGTTGCATAGACCTGGTATATACAGTATAGTGTTATTATTTAGGGTGCTAAAAGCTGGCACAAATATACTAAAAAACAGCTTTTACCCAAGAGCCATAGTAGCATTATGTCCATCATGTCCTAATGCGTCATGTCTTTTAATTTTTTTGGGACTGTAATGTGCAATAATGTTGTATGTATGTGTGTATATATATTCATATGTATGCATGTATGCATGTGTGTGGATATATATACATATATATAGATACATCTCTTATTTCTATCTTTTTTTACTATTTATATTACCATATTGTATATGCACCTAAGGGGATCTGCTCCAATTTTGTTGTTCTTTGCACCTATTCACTGCAATAATGACAATAAAACTCTATTCTATTCTTATATATGCACTTTGGACTGGCTGGCGGCTGCAAAAACACCAAGGCTGCAGAACAGAGACACGCTGCAGGCTTACACGCACACACGCATCCTTGATAAATATTCGCCAGACACACATACCCCCCCCCCCCCCCCCTATTCAACGCTCTTGGCGCTTGAATCCCTTAGGGCAGTGGTCCCCAACCACCGGGCCGCGGCTCGATTGGTACCGGGCCGCAGAAGAATTTTTTATAATTAAAACATTTTTTTTTTTATATATATTTTTTTTTTAATTAAATCAACATAAAAAAAAACACAAGATACACTTACAATTAGTGCACCAACCCAAAAAACATCCCTTTTCATGACCAAAAAATAAATTAAAAAAAGGAATCCCCACGCCTCCTGCCGGGCCGGGGGACAAATGATCAAGCGTTGACTGGTCCGCAGCTACAAAAATGTTGGGGACCACTGCCTTATGGGCGATGGATGGCTGATTAACGCTTATACAGCAGCAGCCGGCCTGCATGGATCTCACTCCCTTCCCTCTGTTGCAAGTTTTGTTGATTCTATGTAACATGTTTATGTGTGCTATGGCTATGAGGTTTTTTTTCCCTTGGCCCAAGCCTGGACCCCCTGGAATCCAGCTTTTGACTGAATATTTTACGTTCACCTGTTTCTCACCTCTTTTTTTGTAGGGGGCACTTGATTCTGATTTTTTATAAATCTCCTTGTTGAGCCCGCATAACACAGTGTGAGAATAAGTAGTCAAAGTATGAGAAAAAATTGGGAGTCTTTCATCTCGCAGGTTTTATTCTGCCTCAAGATTTCAATGCGTGCAAAAGCGCCACCGTCATCATCCTTGCGACCACGGCAGTCCCGGAGGAACGCCGGCTAGGCTAACCCGAGCTCATTAGTCAGGACTTTGGCTGTCGTCCCATAGATTCTTGTTCATCTTTGGTCGCGCTTCCCTCCGCCCCTCCCTGAAGGCAACACAGCTTCACACACACCACGTTCTTTCCTCGGAGGAAAAAGAGAGCTACGCTTCCCGCTGTGGAGCGCTGCGCTCTTCATTTTGGAATGACGGAAGAAAGGCAAAAGCAAAAAAAAAGGAACATGGTGCCGATGATCTGTTCGCAGCTCCATTGTGTCCGAGGATCTCGTTGTGTGAAAGTGTGTAGTCGCGTGAGAGATGATGACACCACTAGCCCGGAGAAGGACTGTCAGGTGGGGGACGTGGCTGATTGACGCCCGGCCCACCGAGACAGAAGAAACTCGGATCGGCAGAAAGCGACGGCGGTGTGAGCTAACTTTAAACCGCTTTTATCCGTGGCGCTTCCGAAGGAAAAGGCACATTCTTGTCGCTAATTAGAATCTACAATTCCTCCATCAATACGTATCGTAGAAGTACTCCCTTTTGGAAAGTCACGATCTCACAGTATGTCAGAATTTATGTTTCCCCTCGATGAACCACAGCTCCACTGTGCCGGCAGCACTCGTGCAGCCTACTGCAGCTACATGTTTACATTACAATTAGGCATGGTTACTTATCGCATTTGAACCATTTTTTGGAGTATTTAATTTGTTTGTTAATGTTAATCTACGCGGTCCGATAGTTTATATATCAATGATGAAATATTAACATTGCAACACATGCCAATACGGCCTTTTTTGTTTACTAAATTGCAATTTTAAATTTTGCGCCAAGTATCCTGTTGAAAACGTCGGTATGATGACGCGTGCGTGTGACGTCTCGGGTTGTAGCGGACATTTTTTTCCAGCCCGATCTCAGCTGTAAGTAGTCTGCTTTAATCGCATAATTACACAGTATTCTGGACATCTGAGTTCCTGAATCTTTTGTAATTTGTTCAATTAATAATGGAGACGTCAAAGAAGAAATATGTAGGTGGGAAGCGGTGTATTGCGGCTGCCTTTAGCAACACAAACACAGCCGGTGTTTTGTTGTTTACATTCCCGAAGGTGAAGCTTTACAATGGAACAGAGCGGTCAAGCGAACATGGTTCCCGACTACATGTCGACCGGCAGGTTTCGGTGAGAAAATTGTGGTAATAAGTCGGCTCTTACCGTAGACATGAGCGGAGCTTGCGTCGTTCCTCGTGCACCTGTCAAAGAGGCAGCTGCAGACTTCCCTCTCCCCAGCCATTTCGTCCTGCTCTTCCCGGGGGATCCCGAGGCGTTCCCAGGCCAGCCGGGAGACATGGTCTTTCCCAACATGTCCCGAGTCTTCCCCATGGCCTCTTACCGGTCGGACGTGCCCTAAACACCTACCTAGGGATGTGTTCGGGTGGCCTCCAGACCAGATGCCCGAACCACCTCATCTTGTTCCTCTGGCTTTACTTTGAGTTCCCCCCGGATGGCAGAGCTTCTCACCCTATCTCTAAGGGAGAGCCCGCCACCCGGCGGAGGAAACTCATTTCGGCCGCTTGTACCCGTGATCTTGTCCTTTCGGTCATGACCCAAAGCTCATGACCATAGGTGAGGAAGGGAACGTAGATCGACCGGTAAATTGAGATATTTGCCTTCCGGCTCAGCTCCTTCTTCACAACAACGGATCGATACAGCGTCCGCATTACTGAAGACGCCGCACCGATCCGCTTGTCGATCTCACGATCCACTCTTCCCTCACTCGTGAACAAGACTCCTAGGTACTTGAACTCCTCCACCATTTTACAAACTATGCTGGCTAAAAATTCCTACTACGCCTCAGACTGTCAGTCGCAGGGTGATTCTAAACACTTAAGAGACTTAGACTTCCTTTTTATTGTCATTCAAATTTGAACTTTACAGTACAAATAAGAACGACATTTCGTTGCATTAGCTCTTGGTAGTGCAGGATAAAAAAAAAGCAATAAGGTGCAGATATAAATAAATAGATTACTGTACAGATAAATCAATCAATCATCAATCAATCAATGTTTACTTATATAGCCCTAAATCACTAGTGTCTCAAATGGCTGCACAAACCACAACACAAACCACTACGACATCCTCGGTAGGCCCACATAAGGGCAAGGAAAACTCACACCCGGTGGGACGTCGGTGACAATACTGACTATGAGAACCTTGGAGAGGACCACATATGTGGGCAACCCCCCGCCCCCCCTCTAGGGGACCGAAAGCAATGGATGTCCAGTGGGTCTAACATG